>NC_058131.1:398125032-398171182 GCF_016433145.1 Gracilinanus agilis | reverse complement strand
TGCTCCTTGATATTTGAATTGTTTCTTTCTGGCTTCTTGTAAGATTTTTTCTTTTGCTTGGAAACTCTTGAATTTTGCAATGATATTTCTTGGTGTTTTCCTTTCTTGATCGAATGCCGCAGGTGTTCTATGAATCCTTTCAATGTCTATATTGCCCTCTTGTTGTAGGACTTCAGGGCAATTTTGCTGAATTATTTCTGTTAGTATAGAGTCCAGGTTTCTATTAATTTCTGGTTTTTCTGGAAGACCAATTATTCTCAAATTGTCTCTTCTAGACCGGTTTTCTTGGTCTGTCATTCTCTCATTGAGATATTTCATGTTTCCTTCTATTTTTTCAGTCTTTTGGCTTTGTTTTATTTGTTCTTGTTGTCTTGAGAGATCATTAGTTTCTACTTGCTCAATTCTAGCCTTTAGGGATTGATTTTCGGCTATAATCTTTCGGTTTTCGGCCATAATCTTCTGGTTTTTGGCCATAATCTTATGGTATTCCTTTTCAATCTGGTCATTTTTGGTGTTCAATTTCTGAGCCCCACTTTCCAATTGCATGATTCTACCTTTTAAACAGTTATTTTCTTGCCAGATCTCTTCCATTTTCCTCAAAATCTCAGTTTTGAACTCTTCCATAGCTTGTGAGGAGTTTTCCTTATTTGAGGAGGGTCCGGATGCTTGTTTTGTTCTCCTCCTCTGTTTGCTCGGTTGTCTGGATTTTCTCTGTGTAAAAGCTGTCGAGTGTTAAAGACTTCTTTTTCTTGTTGTTATTCTTTCTCTTCTGAACTTCCTGAGACTGAGTAGCCATTGTTAGCCCAGCAGCTTCTAAGATTTATCCTCGCGCTCAGTGTCTGTCCGCGGTCTATTGGCTCCTGAGGTCTGAGTTCTGGTTTTTTCCAAGGTCAAGCCCCCTGGTGGACCCCCTTGCTTGATCCTCTGCTGGAGGTTCCTTTACAAGTCTCAGGGCGCTGCTTCCACAGTCGTATACCCGTCCACACTGGTTCCCCACTTAGGCTTTAGTTCCTCGCTGTGTCTGCCTCCACCCATGCCTCTGCTGTGCCTGCGCTCTCAGCCCGCGCTCTGCGTCCACTCTGCTCCTGCGCTCAGATTTTTGGCTTATTGGGGTCCTAAATCTTGCTGCTCTCAGGAACAGGCCCCGGAGCTGCCAATGACTCGATGGGTGCCCCAAACTTGCTCTATTTCTTTTTAGCTGGCTTTAGCGCTATGGGTGCTGTGTGTGGAGGGGGTGGGGGTGGGGTGGTTGCTCAGCCTGCGATTTGGTGAGAGCTGTTTCACCCCTCTATAACATGGAAATGCCTCGATTCCACGTACCTTCCACGCTGTGCCCTGTTGTGGGGTTCCTCCGTTCGTCTGGACTTGTTTTTATGTCCCCTTGAGGAGTTTTGTGTGTTTTGGTCAGGAGAGGTTAAGAGCTGCTTCTTTCTCTGCCGCCATCTTAACCCGGAAAACCCTGAAGTTTATTTTTAAATAAATTCCACACTTCAAAGTTTTTCTTGCATGGTAGTAATGATAATGAAATAGAGTGAATTGCTATTTTTCTCCCAAGAAAGAGGTGAATCATCTATAAAGGGAAAAGTGAATTAAAAATGGAAATATTGATCTATCATTGGATAATATCTTTTTTTGCTTAAAATAATAGTGTTGTTTTTTCTTTAAATACTTACCTTCAGTCATAGTATCAGTTCTAAGACAGGAGAGCTACAAGGGCTAAGCAATTGGGTTGTGACATGCCTAGAGTCGTAGAGCTAGGAAGTATCTGAGGCCAGATTTGAATCCAGGTCTTCCAGTCTCCAAACCTGGTGCTCTATCCTTTGTGCTACCTAATATTCTTCTTTAAAGAAAGATATTTAGTTTTTAGGCAAATCTTGGGGCAATGCAGATTCATACAGGAATACATTTAAAATTTTAACTAATAGCCTTTTAAAAATAATTTAACAAATAACCTAAATTCTCTATTGTTTATAATCATGGCATTATGTAAGCCTTATGCCTCATCCCATAATCATATATATAGAGTCCATTAGTTTTAATATATTTGCTCTTTTAATTAGCTCAGTAAAGTCCCCTTTTTTTCAGGTTTGAAACTAATTCCCCTTCCATACAATGAGAAGGTTGTCCTTTAAATTCCTCACTGTCTCTAAATCTATGAACCTACAATACCATCCCATTTTGATTTTTACCAAAAGTTTTTTGATATTTCTTCAAATATGAGAATGAAGGAAACAAAGTACAAATAATTATTTTTTTCTTCTTTCTCTGCCACTTCTTATCATGGAAGTGAACTTTATTGGATGAATATTCATAGCAGCCACTTTACATTTGAGCTCACACTCACCAATCATCAGAGGAGAGTGCATTAGGACTACAGGGTGTATATTTTTGTTCTTTGGTTCTTGCTATATCTTTTCAGTAAATGTCTTTGTAAAAGCTTCTTGAGGTTAATGGTTTGGTGATATTGTGGTGCTAATAAATGACAGTTGATAAAGGAGGTAACATCTAAATGGAACATTCCAATCTCAGAATTATTCCTTGAATCTTGAGAGGGACATAAAGCTAACTCTGGACAATAGAAACCATCAATTTCAATAGAATTGGAGTACTGAGACTGGAAAAAAATCCAGAAGTTTTTAGTATTATATTATCATACATTTCCTTGATGATATCTTTATCTTCTATTATTCTTTAAAGTTCTTTCTTTATTATGTATTTTAGCATATTCAGATTTGCCATATGCCTTCCACTTGCCTTCTCTGTTTTAACTCTATATATTATTGCATTCCATGTCTTTCATTCCTTTTCTTACTAACATACAGCAATAATGGTAGGATGTTGGTAGTAAAATATAATCTTGTTTTCATGGGAAGTATGTGGTCATTAACAGAGATTTGTAATTTCCTAAAGGCAATACACCATGACCTCTTCCTCCTATTCATCTTGGATAATACAGATGTTCTCCATTGATACCCTCTCAATGTCTATAAAAAGAAAGGAAAAATTCCAGGATACTGGGTGAATAACTTGTGGTATATTTGTGGACAGACCACATGGGATCAACTGGTATAAAATGGTTATGATTTGTATCACTAGGAGGAGCTCCAAAATTAATGGGATCATAGGATCTTACATCTATAGAGAGCTAAGCATGACATCAGAAGCTGTTTAGTTTAACCCCTTAATTTTATAGATGAGAAAATTGAGGCTTAGGAAGTAAAATGATATGTTAGGTCACATAGATAATAAGCATCTGAAACAGTATTTGAACCTGTGACTTGGAGATCACTGATCTTTCTATTGTTTCATACTGAAATCACAGAACCATTTGGGTCAAATATGAGTATTTCCTTGTCAAGGAAAATCACTGTTCAGTCACTAACTTACTTACTCTATGACCTTGAGTAAGTAAAGCCCTTCCAGGTTCTACTTTTACCTTCTTTAAAATGTGAATTAATTTAGATTTTTGTATCTTCTTCCTGATTAACACATCTGCCTATTTGAAAACCTCCCAATCGATCCATGATCTAATATCAGGCACAAGTTTCCTGCCATCCATTGTCTCAGAAATTAACTTACTGGTGGATCACAACTTGGTTTCCATTGAGCTGGCCTTCATTGAGGTCATTTCCTGTAGTTGTCAATTCTTTTTCTACCTTTTAATCTCCTCCCTTTTCACATCAACAAGATCTAAGAAGATAGAAATAATAATCTCTTAAAATATTAATTTTTAAGTGATAGAGCTTTAGAGGCAGATAAGGTATTTAGGATGAATTTTTCCATATCTTTAATGTTACATTTGTGTAAACTAAGGCCCAGAGAATGAAAATGACAATTTTACCTAGCAAATTAAGTAGCAATAGCATGACTAAACTCAGACCAAATGTGGATTTAGTTATTGAAGATAGAGAACTTTTCTTAAAAGTTTTTTGTATTTCTCCATAGTGCTTAACATAATGTGGATGAAATAGACCCTAACTTTATGCTTGAATAAATGCTAGAATGAATGAAGTTTAACCACAGTTAATATAAATTTATATGAAAATTCACAAAGTCTCAATTCAAATTCAAAATTCACAAATTAACATCAACAAGAGAAAAAAAATGATTCCGAATCTTGCTCTGGCTGAGCTTGGGTCTAGATTAGAAAAATGAATGTGAGTTAATGAATGAAATTAATGAATTTATGCCTAAATTTATGAATTACCCAGATGTGCATGTGCACATATATACACTAATTCTATATACACATCCACTGAATATTAACATGAAATGAAGGGATTGATATGTTAATTTTTGTTGTTCAATAGTATCATTGAAAACTTACTACTAAAGTTAAATGGGAGCAGTTGAGGAGGATAGAGCCTTTGGGAGTAGATTAGCAGCAAAGAATTTTAAACAAAACAATTCTAAAGGACAAAATATTGATTTAAAAGAAAGAGAATGGATTAAAAAATTCCAAAGAAACAATGGAGGAAAACATAAGCTCAATAATTATAAATTTAAAGTTGAATATATTAAGCAATATGATAAAATGAAAGAGATCAAGGGGATGGACAAGAAAACCTAACAATCTGTCATATACAAGAAACACATTTAAAAAATAGAGCTATGATTCTGTATTCGAAGCCCAGCTCTGACCTTCACTAGTTATATGTGTATGTGAAAGTTTTTTCATATATAAAATAGAAATAAAAACACCTGCAAAATCTACTTCACAATAGGTTTTAATTTGTTGTGAGCTTTGGACCCATTAAAGAACTGTAGAATAATTAGTGATCATTAGTATTATGCCTACATAATAATTATATATGGTATATAATAAATAAAAGCCTCAGGAAATCTATCTGACTCCAAATTGTAATTATATTGGGTTAGGAATTGCTTCAGTGGATAGAGTTCAGGAAGCAAGAGCTTCTATACCATAAAAATCATAGACCTTTGGTGGGTTATTGTATTAATATATGTATATTTACAACATGTACAAGTATGTGTTATACATATGTGTGTGGGTTTATATATAACAGTTAGGTGATGTAATAGATGGATTTCTGGGCCTAGAATCAGGAAGGACTGAATTCAAATTTAATTTTACTTAGCTTAGCACACAGTGTCTGGCACATAATAAGTGCTTTATAAATCTTAACTGTTATTATTCTAATAGTACTTTGTATACACTACTTGTATGTTGTGGAAATTAGTGTAATACATCTATCTCTCTTATGAGAAATATAATTTGTTAATGTGTATCAATATCTCTATGTCCATGTATCTATATCCATTTCTCTTTCTCTGTCTCTCTGTCTCTGTCTCTTTCTCTCTTTGTGTCTCTGTCTCTCTCTGTCTCTTTTTCTTCTTTCTGTCTTTCCATCTCTCTCTCTGCCTTTCCCTCTCTGTGTATGTGGTCTCTGTCTCTCCCTCTCTCGGCTGCCTTTCCCTATCTCCTTCTGTGTGTCTTTCTCTCCCTTTTCTCTGTCTCTGTCTTTCTGTCTCTGTCTCTGCCTTTGTCTCTGCCTCTCTCTCTCTCACACACACACACACACACACACACACACACACACACACTATGAGTTGGAAACTTCACTGTTCATCAGGTTCAGGAGTTATGAATAGGTTCTGTGGTCCATAAATAAATTTCTGTGACTTTGGATCAGAATAATATTTTGAACATCATATTTCAATATAATCCCGTGTTTTAGTTTATGCATTTAAAGACATTTTTCCAAGATGAGATCCATAGGCTTCATCAGACTTCTAAAGGCATCCATATGTGCAAATATTGCCACTTGTATACATGTATAAATATGCATGTACACATATAAACATTGTATATTCAGAATTCTTGTTGAGTTGTTATATATTAGCAAATAGCTAATTTCAGAGCTATACTTGTCAAATAGTACTTTATGTCTGATAGTCTGACTTTCTGTTAATGATAGTAGGAGTAATATTAAACACCTAATATGGAACCATGTATGATATTTGGCTCTTTATACTGTATCTTTCTAACCAAAATGACTAAATATTGAGACCACTTTTGGATGGTTACATTATACCTGTATAAATAAGACAGAAGATTTGTCAATTCATTCTTCTCTGACATATATACACATATTTATGATAAACCTTTGTCTCAGTCTCTTTCACATCACTACTTCAGTGAAAATAGCTGCTCTTCACAGAAAGTGCATGGACCCACTCTGCCCTCTCGTGGCAGAAGCAGAATTTATAGTTCATTATGTTTACTGCAAATGAAATCCAAGCTAAATCTTGGATTAATGTCGGCACAGATTTGAATGGTTTTATTTACCTTTTATCTATAAGGAAGGCACAACAGTTTCAACTCAACATACGAGCTAGTAAAACTCGTAGAAAGTAGTATTGAGGTGCAGCAGATAACACCTTGAAGGTGAAATGTACTAGTGATAATAGTTCACTTTCACCCAGCACTTCCCTGTCATTGCCCTATAAGGCTGGTAGCAGAAGATTAGTAATCCCATTTTAGTGATAAGGAAATAGAAGCACATAGTTTCAGTGGCTCACCAAAGCCCAATTATAATTGTTGGTGCCTGATGTTAGATAAAATCCTTCAATGCTAATGGGCTATAGCCTGTTGCTCTCCACAGAACCCAGTATAAGTACTTCACCTCCGCTGATGAAGACATTCAACTCATCCTGAATTTAGGTTTGCATGGGAGACAAGGAGAGGTTTCCTTTTGAGAAATACAGAAATGAGGGTTGGATAGAAGATTGGAGACAGAAGATCTGGGTTCAAATACAGACTATGACACTTTATTAGTGGTAAGACAGGAGATGTGGGAGAAGTAGACAAAAACTCCCCTTTCTTAAACCCTAGACTCTATGTGTGTGCGCGCGTGTGTGAAATGTTTTGTTCTAATGGTTGGATTGGTTTGAAAGAAACCAGTGAAACTCAGAAAATAACTTTTTAATTTTGCTCCTAGAGCTAAGAACACATTTTTTTCTCCAACAAACATACTATTATTTTTGTAGAATCACTTGCATTTTTGTAATTTCTAATTTGTAAAACAAAAGAGAAAGCCTTCTTTCTTGGTTTCACTCAATGTTACTTTGAATAATGTTTAGCTTATGAGTGCTACCCTAAAAAATCTGTATGTAAGGAAATCCATATTGTGCTTGGGGTAGATTGCTGTCCGTCTTGCAAGCTGCCTCAACTGGTCAAGCTGCCTCAACTGGTCAGAATAAAGAACTACTTACTTTATTCTTAATTCACTTCTTACTGCTTTTATTCAACTTTAACCTCAAGAACTCAAATTGATGAGTGATGATCCTCTTGGGTCCCTAAAAATTTCTACTCCACAGACAAGCCCTAAATCACTCTGAGCTTCAATTTCATCACCTATAAAATGGATAATGATATCTCTCAAAAGGTATCTTTGGAATAATAAACTGGAAGAATTCCATCTGAACTGGAATGACCTCCAGGAATTGATGCAGAGTGAAAGGAGCAGAGCCAGAAGAACATTGTATACAGAGACTTGCACTGTGGTAAAATAGAATGTAATGGACTTCTATACTAACAGTAATGCAATGATCTAGGACCACTATGAGGGATTTATGGAAAAGAATGCTACACACATTCAGAGGAAGAACGACAGGAGTGGAAACACAGAAAAAAAACAACTGTTTGAACACATGGGTTGATGTGGACATGATTGGGGATGTAGACGCTAAATGGCCACCCCAGTGCAACTATCAATAATATGGAAATAGGTCTTGATCGATGACATGTTAAAACCAGTGGAAATGCGTGTCAGCTGAGGGGGGGACTTGGGAGGATTGAAGAGGAAAGTAAGAACATGAATCATGTAACCATGGAAAATTTTTCTAAAAAATAAAATTTAAAATGCAAAAAAAAGATATCTTTAGCAACTTTAAAACTTTGTGGAAATCTTAGCTATAATTATTAACATTTTAGCTATCAAATGAACCTCCACTGGAGGTAAATGAGCAAGAAAGAAGTGTTGATTAAAGTAGAGTTTCTATTTATGAACCTCACTTTTTTTTAACCTAGATTTGTTATTTCAATGAAATAGGGAACTCTAGGCCAGGAATCTGCTTTTTCCAATTCAAATCAGTATTTACTTTATAATATGAAGGCATAGATAGTTGCTGAGGGACACTAAGAGTTGAAATAAAATGCCTAGTGTTTCATAGTCAGTATGGATCAGAGATGGAACTTGAATCCTGGTTTTCTTGTCTCTGAGGCCTGCTTTCTCTCCATACTACCCATTGCAATACTATTATTATAAGACTTTCACAAAACTCTTAATACCTACTTCTACTTTTCTCTATAGTAGGGACACTAATGTTCTTGCCCATGATTAACCTTCCTCTAATTTCAGCAGATCATACTTTTATAGCATTCAAAAGTTTATGAACTACTTTTTCTGCAATAATTATAATTTTATTCCCCTGCAACAATTATTCTTAGTCTTCTTTTACAGATGGGGAAATCAAGATTCAAAAAGGTTAAATGACTTGTCCATTGTAACATAGCTAGTGTTATAAACACTAATTGAATCCAATTTTCCTAAATCTAAATCCATGACTCTTTAATATGCCATGCTGCTTAGAAATGCTCTCCAATCACTATGTATAGCTTACTTCTTTATCTTATATTTGCTTATGTTCACTTGATGTTTCTTTAAAATTTCTTAGAGATTACCAAGTTGTTTTTTGACACATAAAAGAATTTCAGGTAGCTCTTAAACTTCTTAAAGGAAGGAACAATCTCTCTCTCTCTCTCTCTCTCTCTCTCTCTCTGAATGTACCATCTTGTTTGCTACATTGGAATATTGATATAATTCTTTTCACTTCAGATGTAAATTTTATATATATTGGATTCATCATGTGTTTATCAAGTGGGCTAAATTTCTTTCATCCATAAGAAGGTCCTATTGTATGAACCATAGAAAAGTCCTATAATGAGGTTCCATTTTAGTCCTTTATATCTTAGACACTCAGAAAATGCTTGTTGGATGAATGATTTAATACTGGATAGAACATGTGACTATCTTTTTTTCTTTTTCAAATTGGTTCATGTCACTTTTTATAGATTTTTTAAAAATAATTCTTATTTTGCACAGATATAGGAGATATGGTAGAGTTTAGCTGATTCGTTTTTTAAGTTTATCTCTCAGGTTTTTACAAGCATTTAAAAACAAAAATCAACTACACTGAATGTTCTGGAAATTTATGTTCTATAACATTCAAAATGTTTTTTTTAAATATATAGTGCTAAAGAGATTATCATTTGCCTACAAAATTTAATAGGTCCCACCAAAAAAGGTGCTGATTTTATAGAGAGATGAAATACTAATCTACTGACAATACAAAGTTCATATTGAATTGTTTTCAATGTTGATCAGAAACCCATTACAATGAACTGTTGCAGTGAAAATTTCTAATGGAAAATATTAATTAAAGACTTACTTATTTAAAGCTAAACTTTGTTTTTGTTGTTGATCTCTTTCAGTTGTGTCTGACTCTTTCTGACTCTATTTGGAGATTTTTTGGCAAAGATACTAAGGTGGTTTGCCATTGTTTTCTCCAGCTCATTTTGCAGATGAGGAAACTGAGGCAAACAGGATTAAATTACTTTCTGGAGTCACATAACTAGTTAAGTGTTCAAAGCCAGATTTGAAATCAAGTCTTTTTTTTTTTTTTTGACTCTGAGCTCAATGCTCTATATACAACTCTTAGCTGCCCCATTTCTATAAATATATTTACATCTACCTATCTATATATAAATCTCTTAATACCTCTCTTTTCTCTCTCTCTCTCTCTCTCTCTCTCTCTCTCTCTCTCTCTCTCTCTNCTCTCTCTCTCTCTCTCTCTCTCTCTCTCTCTCTCTCTCTCTCTCTCTCTCTCTCTCCCTCTCTTTCTTTTTGTCAATGTACTCTGTGTGTGTGTGTGTGTGTGTGTGTGTGTGTGTGATCAAATTTGGTGGACTACTTGTCCAATCACTTGCCATAGTCTGGACAACATATGTAGGAAACTTAAGCTCCTTTACACTGCTGTGTGTGTCACTGAAGAAAATCTTTATTCTCCTAGGGATCCACATAATTAATTCAAAAGTCTTTTGTGAACAGAGCCTCTATTCAAATACCCTTATCCTCAGAATGTACTCAGAATCCTTATTCTTTTTGGATTGTGCAAAGCACATTATTCATGATATTAGAGAACATTTTAAGTAAGTATATTTCTGCGTGTTTAACAATCAAGTATGTCAAAATCAACAGATCAATGAACAAATTTATCACCATAGATAGAAGACTCCATACTTTTACTGCAGGTATGGGAAATACCTTCTTTTAAGAGGAATTTCCTCAAAGCTGCCTGTTTTTCGTTGAGCAATCAATACTCTATTTCCTTAACTTTTTCTGTAAGCTATGTGACTATAAAGATGTAGTCTGCACTAGCAAATAAACTGCAGAAGCATGGTATTTATGTTTTATTGAAAATAGCCTTGATGAGTACATAGGCTTAACTCAATTGATTTATAAAGAAATGTGATGCCTGGGTTGGTAACTAAGGATGTCTTCCCACTTGCCTTTTTTAAAAAATCTATTTCGTAAAAAGTGATTTGCTGTCCTTTCCATTCACAATTGCTAGGAGATGATGGCCAAAGTAAAGGAGAACTTGGTCTTTTTATTCAACAAAGAGGTCTTGATCAATGTGTACTTTGAGTGAGCAAAAAAGATGAATTTGACAGTGTTCTCTGAACCACCAAACCCTAACATCTATTTTAAAATCATTTGCCACACAAAAAAATAAACAAATAAAATAATTTGCCACACAGCTATATCCTAAGGACTTCTAGGCTTTGCCATTTACCCTCTCTGGACATCGAGAATATAGAACCTTCCATCTACCTTGCGGTAGAAAACCCTAATATTATCCCCCATATTAGATTTTTCTTTTTTTTCTTTTTTTTAACCCCTTACCTTCCACCTTAGAATCAATACTGTGTTCCAAGGCAGAAGAGTGGTAAGGGTTAGGCAATGGGGGTTAAGTGATTTGCCCAGGGTCACACAGCTAGGAAGTGTCAGAGGCCAGAATTGAACCCAGGACCTCCTATCTCTTGTCCTGGCTCTCAATCCACTGAGCCACAGATTATAAATTTTTTGAGGACAGGAATGAACTTTGCGTGTATACCACACTCAGCATAGTGATTGGAACATAAAGTGCCCACTAGCACTTAAGTATTTATTAACTTGGGTCAACTCCATAAGAGCAGATGCTATGCCAATTGTTATTTGGATCATTAGCATTTAGTGTAATGCTTGATATGAGATAAGCACCTAATAAATATCATTTCATTTATTCATAATTTTGGATTTTACTCTTTCTGAGATATTTTGAAAATTTGTCTCTAAAATATTTAGTAGCGTGTCAACTCATGGATAAATTTGTTCTGTGTAGATTTACTCCATTTTAGACATATTTCCTGATTTCATCACTAATTCCATTTCCACATCCTCACATAATAAATCAAGTGCTTACTTGTTCTTTCTAAACAATATAAATCAGACCAAACAACAAAAACCACAAACTCATAAATAAGCAAAACACTATAAAAGTAGTTGCAAGTTAGTATATATGTAACCTATCCTTCCATTATTTATAAACTAATAAAAGAAATAAAAACTATGTGTATTGACTTTATTCAGGTATCACTAGGGTTGTCCTTCCTGGGTCTAGACCACAATGACTGCCTTGCTGGGTCCTCTGCCTGATTCTAGTTGCAAGGATGCAGGTACCTCTTCTAGGTCCCAGACCACTAGGCCACTATAGCAGGAATCAGAACCTCAATTGAGACCTTGAAGTGAGGATATTAGGTAAAACAAGATAGAGAACATTTTAATCACCTATATAGATTAGGGGAAATCCTCAGATCTCATGATACTTTTCCTGGATTTCAAAAGGTTAGAATACACCCTCTTACTCTTCCTATCACTATAATATTGAATTACAGACTACAAAAGAGTTTTGCCTCAGTTTCTTTATCTGTCAAATGAGCTGGAGAAGGAAATGGTAAACCATTCCAGTATCTTTGCCAAGAAGACCCCACGTAGGGGCACAAAAAGTCAGGCACAACTGAAAAACAACCGAACTGCGACACATCTAGTCCAAATCTTAACATCTGTTTTCTACAGAACTCCAGGATATTAACTTTTATTTCTCAATGAGTTCAGTACCTTGATTATCATTTTCCTCTCTTCACCAATCCTTGCTCTCTTAGTAGGGAACTTCAAAATACATGATGAGGATCACTTAAGTAACTTAAGCTACAAATTTCTAAATCTATTCAATTTCTTTTCTTCACCTCAGCTAAACCAACTCTATGTTATCATCTACTTTCAAATGAGTTGTTACATTGTCTTATCACCACATTTTTTTTGTTAGTTCAGGCCCTGCATTACACCTACCAATATTTTTACTTTTATTAATTTTTTAACTTTTTGCATTATATTTCATTAATTTTTACTAATATACTATGAAAATGGAGCTGGAGGAAGTCACCATGACTGGCTAGTTGAGTCTACTACAAAATTATGACATCTAATCTCAAAGGGGCTCTTACTATATTGAGGCAATACTTTTGTCCATACCTAACTGATTCTCTATTTGATGCCCTACAACATTGTCTATTCTCCTTGAGCTTTCCTCAATATCACTTTCCCCAAACTTTGAATTGAGGCCCTTATCTCATATTTTACTGAGTTAATAAACTGTTCATTGAGAAACACCTGTTCTCTCCTCATCTCACAGTTCCTTAATATCATGCTGCAATATTACCTCCTTAACTCCATTTTTCTAATCAAGAAGTGGACTTCCCCATGCCAAAGGCAATCTTTGCATGCTAATTTTTCTTTTGAACTCTTACCTTTTTTCTTAGAATTGATACTAAATATGGGTTCCAAGGCAGAAGAGCAGTAAGAAATTAGGATTGGGGTTAAGTGACTTGCCCAAGATCACATGGTTAGGAAGTGTCTGAGGCCCTATTTGAATCTAGAATCTCCTGACTTCAGGCCTTTCTCTCTATCCACTAAGCCACCTAGCTATCCCTCTATATTAACTCTTAAACTCATCTCTTATCATTTCTTATAGACTGTCCCCAATATGATCCCCTCTTTCTAATTTTAAGCTCTCCTGGCTCCTTTCTTGATTCCTATAAACATGTTCTTGTCCCTTCTTTTCTAAAAACAAAAAAACCCCAAATTAAAAACCCCCAACAAAATGCACAATTCCCCGCCATCCCAGCTAGCTAACATTTTATATCTCTCTTCAACCAATCTCCTTAAAATATCCATCTTTATGCAGTGGCTCAATTTCATTTACTCTCATTCTCAAGTTACCATTGATCCCTTAATTGCCAATTCAAATATTTTCTTCTCATAACTAATACTTTTAGAACTCTTTACTATTTAACGCTATTGACTACTCTGTCTTGAACATCCTTTTCTGTTTTTTTTTTGTTGGTTTATTTTCCTTTATGGCTCTTGGCTGGATCCCTTCCTACCTGTTTAACCACGACTCCAAATCATATTCATTTGTCATTTCATGCTCATTAACTATGAGACTAGTTCAAGTTTCTGTTCTGGGGCATCTCTTCTTTTCTCTTAATGCTTTTTCATTTGATAACTTCATAAGCTCTCATGTTTTCAAATACTCTCTCCATGTAGATGACTCCTTGTTCTATTCTTTTCCCACCAATGTCCTTGATCTCTCTTTCCAGTGCAAGATATTTTCTACTCTCTTTTTCTATTGAGACCTAGTCATTTTTTAACTTTCTTAAGATTTTTTGTGAGATTTTTTTGATTCTCTTTTATTCCTTAATTTTTATTTTGAATATTTTCCCATAGTTACATGTTTCATGTTCTTTCCATCTCCCCCAAACTCCCCTAACCCTCCTTACCACATTCCATTGGGTTTTACACGTATCATTGATTAAGACCTAATTCAATATTATTGATATTTGGACTAGAGTTATTATTTAATGTCTTAATCCCCAATAATATCCCCATCAGCCCAAGTGTTCAAGAAATCATTTTTCTTCTGTGTTTCTCCTCCCACAGTTCTTCCTTTGAATGTGCCTAGTTTTCTTTCTCATAAGTCCTTCAGCCTTGCTCTTGATTCTTGCATTGCTGCTAGGAGAGAAGTCCATTATTTTCAATTATAACACAATGTATATCAGTCTCTGTGCACAATGTTCTCCTGGATCTGCTCCTTTCACTCTGCATCAATTTCTGGAGGTCATTCCAGTTCACATGGAATCCTTCCAGTTCTTTATTCCTTTGAGCAAAATAGTATTCCATCACCAACAGATACCACAATTTATTCAGCCATTCCCCAATTGAAGGACATTCTCTCATTTTCCTTTTTTTTTTTTTTTGCCACCACGAAGAGCACAGCTATAAATATTTTTGTACAAGTTTTTTCCTTATTATTTCTTTGGGGTATAAATCAAAGAGTGCTATGACTGGATCAAAAGGCAGATACTCTTTTAAAGCCCTTTGGGCAAAGTTCCAAATGGCCATCCAGAATGTTTGGATCAATTCATAACTCCAATAGCAATGCATTAAGGTCCTGATTTCACCACATCCCCTCCAAAATTCATTACTCTTCCCTGCTGTCATTTTAACCAATCTACTAGATGTGAGGTGATACCTCAGAATTGTTTTGATTTGCATTTCTCTAATTATTAGAGATTTAGAACATTTTCTCATATGCTTATTGATAGTTTTGATTTCTTTATCTGAAAATTGCCTATTCATGTCCTTTGCCCATTTATTGATTGAGGGATGGCTTGATTTTTTGTACAAGTGATCTAGCTCCTTGTATATTTGAGTAATTAAACCTTTGTCTGATTTTTTTGCTATAAAGATTTTTTCTCAGTTTGTTGCTTCCCTTCTGATTTTGGTAGCACTGATTTTGTCTGTACAAAAACTTTTTAGTTTAATGTAATTAAAATTATTTATTTTACATTTTGTAATTTTTCTAGCTCTTGCTTGGTTTTAAAATCTTTCCTTTCTGATAGGTGTATTATTCTGTGCTCATCTAATTTACTTATAGTTTCCTTCTTTATATTCAAGTCATTCACCCATTCTGAGTTTATCTTGGTATAGGGTGTGAGATGTTGATCTAGACTCAATCTCTCCCATATTGTTTTCCAAAGGGGGTTTTTGCCCCAAAAGCTGGGTTCTATGGGTTTATCATAGACTGTCTTGCTGAAGTCACTTACCCCTAGTCTATTCCACTGATCCTCCCTTCTGTCCCTTAGCCAGTACCATATTGTTTTGATGACTTGTTTTATTGTGCAGTTTAAGATCTGGTACTACTAGGCCACCTTCCTTCATATTTTTTCATTATTGCCCTTGATATTTTTGGTCTTTTCTTCTTCCAAATAAATTTTGTTAAAGTTTTTTCTAATTCAGTAAAAAAAGATTTTTGGTAGTTGGATAGGTATAGCACTAAATTATTAAATTAATTTGGGTAGAATGGTCATTTTTATTATGTTAGTTCATCCTATCCATGACCACTCAATGTTTTTCCACTTGTTTAGATCTAGTTTTAATTTTGTGGAAAGTGTTTTGTAGTTGTGTTCATATAATTCCTGTGTTTGTCTTGGCAGATAGATTCCTAAGTATTTTATATTGTCTAGAGTGATTTTAAATAGAATTTCTCTTTCTTACTCTTCCTGCTGCGATGTATTGGAAATATATAGAAATGCTGATGGTTTATGTGCATTTATTTTGTATCCTGCAACTTTGCTAAAGTTGTTAAGTAATTTCCACTAACTTTTTCGTTGATTCTCTAGGATTTTTTAAGGAGACCATCATATCATCTGTAAAGAGTGATAGCTTGGTCTCCTCATTGCCTATTTTAACACCTTCAATTTATTTTTCTTCTCTAATTGCTACTGCTAATGTTTCTAGTACAATGTTAAATAACAGAGGTGACAATGGGCATCCTTGCTTCACTCCTGATCTTATTGGGAATGCTTCTAATTTATCCCCATTGAAGATGATGTTTGTTAATGGTTTTAGATATATACCATTTATTACTTTTAGGAAAGGACATTCTATTCCTATACGCTCTTGTATTTTCAGCAGGAATGAGTGTTATATTTTGTCAAAGGCTTTTTCAGCATCTATTGAGATAATCATGTGGTTTTTGTTGGGTTCCTTGTTGATACGGTCAATTATGTGAATTTTTTTCCTGATGTTGAACCATCCTTGCATTCCTGGTATAAATCACACCTAATCATAATGAATAACCTTTTTGATCACTTGCTGGAGTCTTTTTGCTATTATTCTGTTTAAGATTTTTGTATCTATGTTCATTATTGAGATTGGTCTGTAGTTTTCTTTCTCTGTTTTTGATCTACCTGGCTCTGGGATCAGTAGCATATTTGTGTCATAAAAGGAGTTTGGTAGAACTCCTTCTTTACTTATGATGTGTCAAATAGTTTGTATAGTGTTGGAATTAGTTTTTCTTTCATTGTTTGATAGAATTCACTTGTGAATACATCTGGTCCTGGGGATTTTTTCTTAGGGAGTTCTTTGATGGATTGTTTAATTTCTTTCTCTGAGATGGGATTACTTAAGTATTCTATTTCTTCTGCTGTTAATCTAGGCAATTTATATTTTTGTAAATATTCATCCATATCACCTAGATTGCCATATTTATTGCCATATAATTGGGCAAAATAATTTTTTAATGATTGCCTTGATTTCCTCTTCATTAGAAGTGAGGTCTCCCTTTTCATCTTTGATACTGTTTATTTGCTTTTCTTCTTTCCTTTTTAAAATTATATTGACTAGTACTTTGTCAATTTTATTTGTTTTTTCAAAGTACCAGCTTCTAGTCTTATTTTCTAATTCAATAGTTCTTTTTACTTTAAATTTTATTGATTTCTCCTTTAATTTTTATAATCACTAATTTAGTTTTTGATTGGGGTTTTTAAATTTGTTCCCTTTCTAGTTTTTTTATTTGCATGCCCAGTTCATTGAACTTTGCCCTCTCTTATTTGTTATTATATGCACTCAGTGTTCTAAATTTCACCCTTAATATTGTTTAGCTGCATCCCACAGAATTTGGTAGGATGTCTCATCATTGTCATTCTCTTCAATGAAATTATTAGTTGTTTTTCTTATTTGTTCTTTAACTAACTGGTTTTGGAGAATCACATTATTTAATTTCCAATTAGTTTTTGATTTGCCTGTCCAGGTGCCCTTACTAATTATTATTTTTATTGTATTATGATCTGAAAAGGTTACAGTTATTATTTCTGCTCTTTTGTATTTGTTTGCCATGTTTCTATGCCCTATTACATGGTCAGTCTTTGTGAATATACCATGTGTAGCTAAAAAGGTGTATTCCTTTTTATCCCTATTTATTTTTCTCCACATATCTATTAACACTAATTTTTCTAGGCTTTCATTCACCTCTCTTATCTCTTTCTAATTTATTTTTTGGTTTGATCTATTTAGAAATATTTAGATCTCCCATTAGTATAGTTTCACTATCTATTTCCTCCTTGAGTTCTGCCAGTTTCTTTAGAAATTTGGAAGCTATACCATTTGGTGAGTATTAGTGCATACATGTTGAGTAGTGTTATTTCCTCATTGTCTATACTGCCTTTTATCAGGATATAATTACCTTCCCTATCTCTTTTATTCATATCTATTTTTACTTTGGCTTTGTCAGAAATCATGATCTCCACTCCTGCCTTCTTTTTCTCAGTTGATGCCCAATAGATTTTTCTCCAGCCACTAACCTTAACCCTGTGTATGTCCACCTGCCTCATGTGTGTTTCTTGTAGACAACATATGGTAGGATTTTGTTTTCTAATCCCCTCTGCTATTTGGTTCCATTTTATGGGTGAGTTCATCCCATTCAAATTCAGAGTTATTTTTATCAGCTTTGTATTCCCCAACATTTTGGTATCTTCTCCTGGTTCTACCCCTTCTTCTTACATTATTTCCTTTTAATCCAGTGGTTTGTTTTAAATTAGTTCCCCTTGTCTCCTCCCTTGATTTACTTCCCTTTCCACCCCTCCCTTATTATTCCCCTCTCTTTATTTTTTAAGGCCTAATGAATTTCCTCCCCCCTCCTCCCTTCCCTTTTTTTGACATCCCCTCTCCCGTGCTCCCCTTGATTTATCCCTTCTGATTTTCTCAGCAGGGTTAGATAGAGTTCTATATCCCAATGCATGTAGCTACTCTTCCCGCTCAGGGTTAATTCTGCTGAGAGTAAGGTTTATATATAATCTCTTAATGCTCTCTTCCTCTCCTTCCTATAATATTATTCACCTCCTCCCCTTCCCATGCCCTTTTTGTGTGGTAAGGAATATCCTATTTTTCTTATTAATTCAAGTTTCTCTTGGTACCATCTACTATTCACCCCCCTCTATTTTTTCTCCTGTATCATCTTACACAATTTAGTACTCCAACCTCTCCCTATGAATGATTCTTCTAATTACTATAATAGTTGTAATGGAATAAAGGGAAATATGATATGGCTAATCAAGAGGCTTGTATTTGAGGGCTGTGGGTGGTATCAGCTGGGTCTTAAGGCAGGGAGGTTATCTCTTTAGTATAAGATAATTTAGATCAGCCAGAGATTGGGTGAGCCTGGCTGAAATGTTTTAAATCAGCCTCCCTGCTATCTTTAACCTTCCGTGAGGGGAGGAGTAAAAGCCCCTCCCTTCTGGAGGCCAATTCCTAGCCTACAGGAAGTGAAAGCTGGTTCACTTACTGCCCAAGATGGAAGCCTGGTTTAGCCCTCAAGAAATAAAGGAAAGTTATTCTTTTCCTCTTCAGCCTTTGCCCTAGTATTTGGTATAATGAATCACCACAAGCTCTTGCTATAAAAGCCAAAGGGGTTTATTAAAACCAAGGGTAAGCTGAGGGAAAAGGGGTTAAAGTCTGGTAACTGCTGCTAAGGGAGAAGCTGGTGTTGGGGAAGGGTCACAGAAGAGGGGAATCAGGCTGAGGGAAACAGCCCCTCAGCCAGGGATGAATTCACTGCCCTGATGTAATAAGGTTTAGCAGATTACTAGATGAGGTGATGGCTTGGTTTTTAAGGTTGTCCCTGCCTGTCTTTACAAGCTAATTCCCACAATCTCCACCCACCAAAAATATCCTCCTCCCAGGGCCCAATGGGGAAATCCAGGGAATAGTAGGATGTCAAGGGAGAGGTCAAGGGAATCAGGTAAAGCCCAAAAGCCAAAGGCACCAAAGCCCCAAAGCCAAAAGCCCCAAAGCCAAAAGCCCTACAGTGATATTTATAGCCCAGCTCTAATGGTTTGCCGTGAGGCAGAACTCTGGCTGGGTCAATATTCTATTCCCCCCAACTGACAGGATTGCCTTAGGTGGATTTGCAAGTGCAAGAGATTCCTGCAGCAATCTTGCATTACATAGTGAATACAGTTTTTGAAAATTATACATAACATTTCTCCATATAGGAATACAAATAATTTTATATTATTGAAATCTATAAAAAAGCAAATTTAAAAATAAAAGTTTTCTTTCTTTCCCCTCTGTTTCTTATTTACCTTTTCATGTTTCTCCTATTTTTTGTGGTTGTATATCAAACTTTCCATTTAGTCCTGGCCTTTTCTGTGCAAATACTTGGAAATCTTCTATCTTGTTGAATGCCCATACTTTCCCCTGCAAGTATATAATCAGTTTTGATGGGTAGGTGATGCTTGCTTGTAGACCCAATTCTCTTGCCTTTCTGAATATCATATTCCAAGGCTTGTGGTCTTTTAGTGTAGAGGCTGCCAGATCCTGTGTGATCCTGACTGGTACTCCTTGATATCTGAAGTCTCTTTCTGTTTTCTTGTAAAATTTTTTCTTTAACTTGGAAGCACTTGAATTTGGCTGTTATATTCCTTGAGGTTGTCTTTTGAGGGTTTAGTGTAGAGGGTGATCTATGGAACCTTTCAATGTCTATTTTGCCCTCTTGTTGAAGAACTGTTTTCTTGTATAATTTCTTGTAATATGGTGTCCACATTTCTATTAATTTCTGATTTTTCAGGAAGACCAATGATTCTCAAATTGTCTCTTCTACACCTCTTTTCTTGATCTGTCAGTTTCTCAGTGTGATATATAATGTTTCCTTCTATTTTATCAGTCTTTTGACTTTGTTTTATTTGTTCTTGCTGTCTTGAGAGATCATTGGCTTCTACTTTCCCAATTCTAGTCTTTATAGACTGATTTTCTGATACAATCTTTTGATTTTACTTTTTGTTTTGGTCTATCCTGTTTTCCAGCTGTTCTCCAATTTGCTCATCAATTCTTTTGATTTAGGGACATCTTTCTCCAATTGGGAGTTTCTGTCTTTGAGTCTCTTAATTTCCTTTTGAGCTATTTCCCACTTTTCTTGCCAAATCTCTTCCATCTTTCTCATGATCTCAGATTTGAACTCTTCAAGAGCTTGTGACCAATTTTCATTTTGGGGGGAAGGTTTGGATGTGATTACTTGTTTGTTCTCCTCTGCTGTCTGCTCTATTGTCTGGATTTTTTCTGTGTAAAAGTAATCAAGTGTTAAAGTTTTAATTGAG
This sequence comes from Gracilinanus agilis, assembly GCF_016433145.1. Taxonomy (NCBI): domain Eukaryota; kingdom Metazoa; phylum Chordata; class Mammalia; order Didelphimorphia; family Didelphidae; genus Gracilinanus; species Gracilinanus agilis. The sequence goes on along the minus strand of NC_058131.1, from coordinate 398,150,565 downwards.
GAATGGCTGAACAAATTGTGGTATATGTTGGTGATGGAATACTATTGTGCTCAAAGGAATAATAAACTGGAGGAATTCCATGTGAACTGGAAAGACCTCCAAGAATTGATGCAGAGTGAAAGGAGCAGAGCCAGAAGAACATTGTACACAGAGACTGATATACTGTGGTAAAATCGAATGTAATGGACATCTGTACTAACAGCAATGCAATGACCCAAGACAATTCTGAGGGATTTATGGAACAGAACACTACCCACATTCAGAGGAAGAACTACAGGAGTAGAAACACAGAAGAAAAACAACTGCTTGGACACTTGGGTTGATGAGGACATGATTGGGGATATAGACCTGAAAAGACCACATCCACGTAATTATCAATAATGTGTAAATAAGTCTTGACTGACCACACATAATAAAACCAGTGGAAATGTGAATTAGCTATAACGGAGGGGAGTGGGAGTTTAGGGGGTGAAGGGGAAAGTAAAAACATGAGTTATGTAACAATGGAAAATTTTTCTAAAAATAAAAAATTATTAAAGAAAAAAATTGTTAAAGCTATCTTCTTAATCTTTCTCTTTGGAGGTTCTTGGGCATGGCTTGCCATTATTATTATGCTGTTTTTCTTTCTCAGTCAGAAATCTGGGTGAGGCAGGCAGGCTCTCTGTCTATCAAACTGTGGATCAGTTTTTGCCTGAGTCACTGAGCAGTGCTGCTCCTCTCAGCTTTATCCTCATGCCCAAGGTCTGTGGTCTTTTAGTTCCTGAGGTCTCAAGTCTAGTTGTTCTCAGGGTCAAGCCTCTTGGTGGTCCCCTTGCTTGCTCCTCTGCCTGAGGCTCCTTTAAGAGTCTCAATGAGCTGCTTCCACAGTCAGGCACCCCTCTACATTAGGTCCCCACCTAAGGTCCCCACCCAATGTCTGCACTCACTCAGGGTCTGAGCTATAGATCTGTGTTCAAAGTCCACGTTTTTTAGCCTCTTGGGGTCTTAAGTCTTGCTGCTCTCAGGAACCAGTTCTTAGTGGTCCCGGGTAGTTGTCAAGAACTTAATGAATGCCCCAAGCTTGATCTAACTCTTGTGTGCTGGCTTTGGCATTGTAGGTGGGGTGCAAGGGGTGGATTGATCAGCTTGCATTTTAGTGAGAGCTATTTTACTCCCTAATAGCATGGAAATACAGATCCCACGTACCTTCAATGCTGCACCCTATTTTGGGGTTCCTTCATTCATCTGGATTTGGTTTTTGTGTCCTTTTGAGGAGGCATGTGTAGGTGAGTTAGGAGAGATTAAGCATGCTGCTTTCTCTCTGTTACCATCTTAACCCGGAAGTCTGTTTCTCTTTTATTTTAAAGCTAGTTTCTCTCTGTCAAAAGTAATTACTTAGCCATTGTTTTTCTGAACTTCATGTGTCTTTGTGCAAACGTGGGAGAGGAGTAATAACGGATAATAAAGTATCCAGAGAGAGAGAAAGATAGGAAAAGAGACAGACAGACAGATGGAATCAGAGAGACAGAGAGAATGCTCATATAGAATTTAAGTCAGCATATATTGTTCTTTTGAGTGCATTTTTTTCATTTGCATCACTTTGTGATTCCAAAATGATTCTAGAACATTTTGGGATTCTTAATCGTTATCATTTCTTTCAACACAGTAATATTTCATGTGCCAAAATGTATTTACATATTCATCAATTTGAGGCATATAGTTTATTTCTGTTTTTTGCCATTACACATAGAGATGCTATGAATGTTTTGAATAGATGATGCTTTTGTTCCTATCACGAATTTATGGTAAGAATTTTTTGTACACTTTATTGTATAATTTTATATTGCTTTTCCCCAAATTGTCAGATGAGTTTCAGCAGAGAATTAGCATGATGGTTCTCTCACAACTTTTCCTATATTGATTTTAAATACAATTTTATTGTTGAATTTTATATTTATATCATAGTTATATCAACTTCCTCTCCTCTCAGTCAGAGCCTTTCCTAGTAACATAGGAAAGCAATTAAGCAATAATATCTGATGCTGTAACAACATTCTATCCTTAGTAGTCCTTTGCCTCTCTGCTGTGAAGTGGAGAATATTGTTTATATCTATTCTCTAAGACTTTAAAAAAATTCTATTTTAAATTCCTTTTGTGATCCTTTAATTTACTTTATTGTGGTTGATTTTATTGTCCTCTTATTTATGTTTACTGCCTAAGTTTAATCAATCAATTGGCATTTATTTCTTCTGCATTCCAGGTAGTAGGCCAAACAGAGAGGATTAAGAACAAAACACAAAACATATGAAATAGTCTCTGATCTCAAGGAACTTATATTCTCTTGGGAGAAACAACATATTTACATATTTATGTATTTTCAAAATATAAGGATAAGGATGAAGAATGTTTTTATGTCATTCAGAGAGAAAACCCCCAACTGAAGAAACTCTCAATTAATTAAGATCAGTATCTACTTTGCACTTGGAAATCTTAGAGAATTGCTTGAGCATTGTGAGCATAAGTGACTTACCCGCAAAGCTAGTATGTGTCTGTCATAATACTTGAGCCAAGTTTTCTTGGATTCAAGGCCAGTTGTCTGACCTTGCCATTGTTGTACAATTGTTTTAGTTGCATTTGATTCTCCATTTCCCCATTTGGGGTTTTCTTGGCAAATATCTTAGAGTGCTTTTCCATGTCCTTATCCAGTTCATTTTACAGATGAAGAAACTGAGGCAATAGGGTTAAATGACTTGCCAAGGGTCATGCAGTCAATAAGTGTGTGAGGCCAAATTCAAACTCAAAAAGGTGAGTCTTCTTGAATTTAGGCCCAGCATTCTATCCAATATGTCATTTTCCTGTCCCTAAGCAGCTACCCTTGAGGCAAGTATATGTGAGAGTCAAGACTCGAACCAAATTTCTTCTTGAATTGAAGGTTTGTTCTCTGCCTAATAAATACAAAGCAAGTACAAATTTTAGGAGAAGAGATATTTGCAGGAGGTGGGATCAGTAAAAGCTTTATATAGGAAATGATACTTCAGCTGAACTTAGAAAGGTCAAGCAGAAGTAAAGAGGGGATATATTCTACAGGAATAAGACCTTCCATCTATGGGCCACTGCTATCTCACAAGATACTTCTTGCTCTGAGTTAGATCCATTTCTAGAGAAACAACCCCAAAAGAGAAAGAAACAGGCTTTTCTCTCATTCCCTTGCTCATCATGCACAACCTGTAGTTTTTCCATGAAAATTTCCTTAAACAAAACTTGAGTGTTGCTCTTATTTTGGATTTCAACAAAAGAGATTAACAAGGTCTCTTCAGGAAAAGTTGCTCAATATACAAAACAGTAGATATCAGATATGAGAGAGCTACATATTTCCTCTGTCACAAAAGATACCCTATGGACACAGAAGATTCAAGTGGACATTGACAAATACTTAAAATATAGGGACAGCTGGGTGGCTCAGTGGATTGAGAGCCAGGACTAAAGATGGAAGGTCCTAAGGTCAAAATATGGCCTCAGACACTTCCTATCTTTGTGACCCTGGCAAGTCACTTAACCCCCATTACCTAGCCCTTAAAACTTTTCTGCCTTGGAACCAACCAAATACAGAAAAATACTTAAAAACAGTACAAACTGATACTTAAAATATGTTAAAGTAACCCATAACAAAAGACTCACAGGACCCCCAAAACTGTGCCCTTTTGTCACCTATATCTTCTATTATACTCTGTAGAGAGGTAAAGACTCCTGGGAGACTAGTGGGGCTATTGAAGAGATTTCGCTTTTATCTCCATCTGAATTATCTGAGAAGCAATCAGTAAGACATTCATGGCTATTCTTTTGGGTAGTAGTCATCTTCTCCTGTAAGATGGATATAGTCGCAGAAAGCAATGTTCAGCAATTAGCACCTATACTTGTCAATGATTCTAGATATCTCAAGCTCACAAAGTAGTTAGGAAGGTTAGAAATAGCCATCTCAATATTACTCTTCAGGAAACTTTACATAGGTAGAGAAACACAAATCAGAAGTGGCAATTAGGAGCATGAGTTCCAGTCTGAAGCTCATCTCAGTGAATTCAGGTACTCTATCATATGCATGTAGCATCGTAGTTGTTGCTATAGAGGGGAGTGAGAAAGAAGAAGAGAAACATTCTGTGTCCTTCTGTGGTCCCTCCTACTCCAACTGCCAGAAATCTAAGGGATAGCTGTCAGAGTTCTAGGACATTCAAAAGAGGCAGAGTGAGAACAGATATTTCTGCTTTCAAAGCCTTTTAAATGGATTGCTTTTCCTGCTAATTTCCCTATCATCTTCAATATAGGCAACCCTGCTGTCTTCCATTACAGGAAACAAAAATACACCTTATCATACATGTATTGAACTCATGCACATTTTAATGGAAAATATTACATCTTCTTGTTGCACTAGAAATAGGGAACCAAGCCAATGAAACAGGAAATACAACGTCATGTGTGAGAACACCAAAGTTAGTTTTACTTGACCATAGATTAATTGGGAGTAATTGTTAAAATCAGGGTGGCTAGAGGGTGCAATGGATATGCTGGACTTGAAGTCAGGAAGTCTCTTTTTCCTGAGTTCAAATCTTTTTTCAGATACTTATTAGTTATGTAACCCTTGGTAAATCACCTAACTCTGACTTAATTTCTTCATCTGCAAGATGAGATAGAAATGGAAATGGCAAACCAATCCAGTATCTTTCCCAAGAAAATCCCCAATAGGGTCAGATATGAATGAAATGATCGAACAACAATTTTTAAAAATCTTAGAAAGGCACCTTCACACCTTCACATAAATTTATCCAATTTCTCTGAATTTAATTCATCCTTTTGTTCAATAGAAATATTTTCTTTCACATTCATACATCATAGCTTTTTAGACAGTTCCCCATTGGATGGACACCTACTTTGTTTTCTGTTATTCACTTCAGCCTGATGCTATGAATATGAATATCTCGGTGTACTATGTATTGGTCTTTGTCTCTCACAATGAATTTTGCTTCTGAATTTTCTTTTTCCTTTGAGTCTTCTTGAGAAAAATCGAGGCCTCTGAATATTCTACTAGTCTTTGGTCTCTTTTGTCTTGATCTCAAGCCAAATTTTCTGACATAATTGTCATTGTCCTCTCCTGTGCCCACTTTCACATTGAAATCAGACTATCAAATTATGTATATATTTATTTGGCAGATCTTGACAAATCCTGCATACATTTTCTATCTCTTCATCTTCTCCAATGGTATTTGGCACATAAGCCTCAATTATTTTCATGAAAATGTGTTTGCTTATGCTCATCATCAGTTTTAAGTGACATTTTTAGTGTACTTTACATAAGATAACTCATTTTAGCTTCATAACAAACCTGTGAGCTAAGAATTATTATGCCAATTTCATAGATAAAGAACTTGAGGTCAGAAAGAAACAAACAGCCAGTAAGTATCAGAGGCAGGCTACGAACTCAGATTTTCTTTGACTCTGATTCTAATGCTTCTCCCACTATACAATCCAAATGGCCATTTACAGGTCACATAACAGTACCTGGAAGTCTGGAAAACAGTGCCAAGATGTGATTTTCTTTTATCTTGCAGAAGATAATGTTGTTGTTGACTCTCAGTTAATTTGAGGAGTGTAAGAATTCATAGTTGACCTATAGGATGAAGGCCTGGAGACACCCAGATCATCACAACTGGGAAAGAGACAATGGATTTGAGAGTCTAAGTGATTCTGGGTGTTATAAGGGAATTTAATTTTAGTAAGTAATGAACTGGTTGTAGTATGGGAATAGGCTAGAGGTAATAGGGAAATTAAGGCAGAGGTAAAGTTGTAATAGGGGATAAGGCAGGTAAGGGACTAAAGGTAGTGTGAATAGGGATAAGGCACTGTGGATAGGGGTTTGTGGATCCCTAAGGCAGTAAGTAGATAAGAAGAGTACAATAATGGTGCGTGATAAATTGAGGCAGTAGGAGAGGTAAAAGAGTCGCAGGGGAAAGGATGAGGTATGTTGGGCAGACAGCTGCAACCTGGGAGACACAGACTGGGTACACAGACTACGTATATAGGTTTGAGACAGAGATACTGGAGGGAAACAAACTGAGCCCTCAGATAGGAAGGGCACTTCTACAGACAAAGGTTAGAGCCAGCCAACAATGGCTTGAAACTGACTAGAGGGCTTTCTAGTCAGTTTCTCAGATTCACAAAGGAAGAGTTCAGAGGAAGTATTGAGATTACACTTCCTCCAAAATGGACACCTCCAATTCCCTTCAGGATCCAGAGACAATATTATTCCTTTCTCCTCTTCTCCCTCTCTTATCAATCAACTAATGAAGTAGCCAAAGGTTTAATTAAGTGACAAACAGGGTTTTTTGAGTTTTAGGGTTGATTGGAAGGAATGGAGGGATACCAGGTAACTCTAAGAGCCGCCTAGAGAAAGCTTCAGGTGGGGGAGGGAGACAGGAATGTGAGGTTGAGAAAGGACCTGCCTAACTCAGCCCTGAGAGGTTTTTTTGTAGCCTATAGGGTTAGGAAAGTTGGATACAATGATTTAAGAGATAATTTGTAACAAGGTTTAGCCCTATTTGACTATGGAGAAACTAAATCTACCAAGTTTGAAAGCTAACACCCAGATCCACCCTCCTTTCAAAAACCCCAAGAAATTTAGGAAGTGAAAATGATGATTGGGAATAAGGGAGGTTAGGGAGATCCAAAGGAAATAGTTAAGCTAACATATTTTAAGAGAAAAGCTGCAGAATATAGGCCAGGTTTTCAGTCCAAAGATAGAGCTCCGTTGACCATCCTACTCTCATCGAGTCTCCAGGGTCAACTGTCTAACCTCAGGATTCTAAACCCTTTTCGATAGTCAGAAACTCTGCAGTAAGGCTTTGCAGGGCTAATATGCACCCTTTTGCACCTCATGGGTTATCTTCTTCAGGGTTAGGGATGAGTAAAAGTCCAGAATTTGGAAAAGAAGGAGAAGAGTGAAAAACCATTGTTATGAAGATTGAAAGAGAAACCCTTTCACCTAAAACCAGTTTCCTCCATAAGGACTGGGGAGAGGGGAAAGGAAAGGACCCTACCACTATAACAAAGAATTTGTAAATTCAGAAAATTAGGAGACATTTATTTGTATGTCTTTCTTCTTACTATCATAAGTGGGAATAAAAAGCAGTATAGGAAGTCTGCTGCAGTATAGTCAGACTCAGTTTCTTTCTTCATAGGGAGGAGACAGTGCTAAGTAGACCAAAAAGTTGAGAATGACTGGTGATTCCATATGCATAATTCCCCATGACACAAAAGGAATTGTACTAGTGTCCATGTTCATTTTAATCTGGTCTATTTGTAATTAATATATTCAGACATACAAATTGGCTGCTCATCAAAGACATATATTTGTGAGAGGCTTTGGCTCTCTTGGTTTACTTCACATAGCTATAACTGACATTTTCTTTTTCTACCTGTGGCAAAAGGTAGTGGTCATGGTGGATGGGCTTTCCGGGAATACAGTCACTGCAAGCAGAAGCCTGCCTGGGAAATGGAATATTTTCTAGGCTTATGAGTACATGTAGAGTGTGATGGGGTTGTGGATGCTATGAAACTAGTCTGTCAGGGGTGGGTCTGGACAGCAGTATAGCTTAGCTAGAGTGAGATAACAGGGAAAGGAAATGAATCTGAGGATACCAAAATAATTCCACATTATCCAAGAACTAACTACTCTTAGGGAGCATGCTGTGTAACTTCCAGGGGGAGGAAGAAATCCCAGATTGTGGGTCTTGTCAGGGAAGGAACACAACTCATCTGGGCCACTAGGAGGATGGAATTGTAGCCCAATCTTCAGGAAAATACCCTCTAAATTCCATAATCTGAGCCAAAGCCCTAGTCACTCCATTCTGGTTATAGTTACACTACTTTACTACAAATACATAGACTTTCCCACATTGACCCCATACTCTCAGGGCTACACACAATTATTCAGAAAAGCTTTAGGAAAGACTGATTCTCTGGGCTATCACGTGTGCTTTTTCATCTTAGGGAGTCAATAGAACCAGTGAATGACCAGTGACAGTGAAATGGTCAGACCACACTCATTTTCTATTGCACCTGTGGCTTGTGTTCTAAGGAACTTCCTCAATAGGTTAACTAGGTATAAGACTTTTTCTACTTTGACAGACGAAGCCAGAGTATTGGAAAACTTATGAAATATTGACCCACTCAAAAGTATATTGCGTACTGTTTCTTTAACTTCAAATCAAGGTCTTAAAAATAAAATAACAATAACAATTAAAAATACACTGCACAGGATGACATTTCCTCTTCATATGGATTCAAATGACCTGAATGTGGCTTTTCCATATTTTTTCAAATTTAGATTTTTTTATGGTTTGATGTAAATGAAGTAAAAAGAGTTGGTTTCACTTAATCAAGAATGATCTGGAGTCAGTAGAAGGAAGGGTTTTAATTATTTGCTCATTTATTAAATTTGCTCTCTGGAAGTTGATCTCTGGATTGTTTCACAGACCTCAAATCCATGCTTTTAATTAAGCCTCTTGTTGAACTTTTCCTCTGAAAAAATGATCCTGATTATAAAGCTTTGAATAATATTGAAGTATATAGCATAGTTTTAGAAGAGTCATAGCCAATGGCCTTCTAGAGGATAACAAAACATACATATGTTATTTCTTTTTTGTTTAAACCTTACCTTCTGTTTTAGAATCAGTAATGTATATTGGTTCGAAGGCAGAATAATGAGTAATAAGGACTAGGCAATGGAGGTTAAATGATTTTCCCAGGGTCACACATCTAGGAAGTGTCTGAGACCAGATTTGAAGCCAGGACCTCCTATCTCTTGGCCTAGCTCTCTATATACTGACTTATCTAACTGCCCCAATAATATCATTGCAATAAAAGCACAACAAATATATGTGGTTGACTTAGAAGATAAAAATCTTCCTTTAGAGAGTGTCTCATATACAAGGGTAAAGGGGAAAGGAGGTTTTGTATTAATTTTTTTTTGTAATTATTTTTCAAAGGCCACCTTTGGCTTTGGTAAGCTGTGGCCATGTAAAACTCTGTGATACCTGTCACAAAAGCATGGATATTTTGTCCACTGTCCATACTCAGTGAATATTCTTTTTTTTATTATTCCCTTATCCAGAATCCAGAAAGAACTTCAATTTCATCAACTGTATTAGCTAAATTTCCTTCACTTTATGCCTTGCAGTAATAAACAAACCATGCCCTCTCATACTCCCAAACTGATCCTATTAGACACTTGTTACAATGATCAGATATCCTAAATATTCAAATACTCATACTGTTCATATTCAGTGTAAGGCATTTGTAGACTTATGTGGTAGACGCATTTGGTAAAAATTTGATCAAGGGCTCTGGACCTGAGAGGGAACCTTTTCTGATTTTCTTAATCCAAATATTATGTCTCTCCCTCCTGTTCCCCACCAAATACAATTAAAGAAAGTACTGATGAGCGTAAGTAGGCACTTTGCCTCCCTGTAGTTTTCTGTAGGAAGTCAGTATAAGAAATGGAATGTGCTCCATGGGACAAGATGAGGAAATAGTGTGGAATAGCAGAATTTGCTTTCTTCTAGGAGTCGGGATATCTGGGTTCTAAATCCATCCAGCTCTGCTGCCTGTTTTCTGAGTGTCTTGGGACAAGTCATTTAACTTCTTAAGAACTGATTTTAAATAGAAAAAATTCTTCCATTTATAAGGTTTCTGTGAGAGCCAAATGAGATATTACATGTGTAAGGGTTAAATTAAGGAGTTTAACAAAGTGAGGAGAGCAGTTTTAATAAAAACTTTAATTTAGAAAGAGTACAGATGGAAAGATAGAAATATATACATACCCTATAAATCTACCTATACTAAGTCTCACTAATAATGCCTAATAAGTACCTAAAATTTTCTAATACTATTTCTGTCTTCTCAGGATAGGTTCTTCTGCCTGGCACATCAGGCTTAATCTATTCTATTCTATCTGTAAAATATTAACTAACTAACTCTACTCTATCTGTAAAATATTATTGACTAATTAACTAATTCCCTAAAACAGTAGAGAGCCAACTGTCACCAACCAACTGCCAGCAGCCCCTTGCTTGAGAGTCAGACCTCCTGCTCTCTAGAGATCCTAGAGCCCCAAAAGCCCCTTCCCTCAGGTCACCTGCTTCCTTTTATCTCCTCCCTGACCAACTCCATTTTACAACCTTCCTGCCAGAAAGCAGTTCCTCCTTCCTCTCCTCAGTGTCCTGGTCTCCTTGGTAACGGAATCTTCAGCTCTGGCTCCCTGCTCACTGAACCTGTCAGTTCTATGATCCACTGAGAAACTCTGCTTTCTCCCCTCTTAAGCTAGATGGAGAGAAAGATGAAGAAAAGCCCTTTAAAACATGCTTGGGCTCTACTTGATAAGTTTTGAGGTGCTCTGTATAGCTTGATTAAATAAACATCCTCTTCTGATGGGGTTATAGTAATATTAATAAGAAGAATAATGCACGGTTTTACATACTTTGTGTAATCATTTAGAATCCTCTTTATTGAAGATGGGATATTTCCCTATTATATACATGGTATCCCCAGACCTTCAGTTGCTGGAATTCTTAAGACAACCTATAACTTTATTGGAAATAATTAAAATATCACCAATTTCAATATGTTAAAAATGACAATAGAGCCATAACTAAAATTATTTTGCTTGAGGGAAGGGTAGTGGTACAGAGAACAGCCTTATATGCTGAATACTAGAATGGGATGAAGGTGGTAGCAGTGTCATTGAAGATGATGGTCTAACCAGGAATTAAGTTGTATCAGTACTTGGAGAAGTGGGATACATCTATGCCTCCATAAGTTTGGTGGGAGAAGGAAGTTATCTTAGCTAAGGGTACTATAATAATTGATTATCCCTACCTTTTACTGAACTTTTCTTATCAGGTTCTTGAAGTCAATATGGTCATGATTCTTCAGCAGAGACAAATTCTCAAGAGTTTGACTGGGTTAAACTTACTCTTATGTTGTGCCCTGCATAGACTAGTAAATTTTGAGGTACCCTGAAAGCTACTGTTCTTCACTCTCCTTTGCTCTGGAAACTTTGGCCCTTCAGAGATATATGTAGGACCTCCAAGTTTCCTAGGATCCCACCTGTCACTACAGAGTACAAGGGATACTCTCTTGAGAGAATAATAGAAAGAAATAATGAATGCTAACTTTTTCTTCTATCCCCTGAGATCTGATACTTTTTGTTTGTTTTTGTTTGTTTTTTTTTTAATTTTTTAAAAATGTTTTCCCATAGTTACATGTTTCATGTTCCTTCTCTCTCCCCCAAACAACCCTAACCCCCCTTAGCCAACACACAATTCCACTGGGTTTTACATGTATCATTGTTTAAGACATAATTCCATATTATTGATAGTTGGACTAGAGTTATTTAGTGTCTACATCCCCAATAATATCACCATGAGCCCATGTGTTCAAGCACTTATTTTTCTTCTGTGTCTCTCCTCCCACAGTTCTTCCTCTGAATGTGGCTAGTATTCTTTTTCATAAGTCCTTCAGCCTTGCTCTGGATTCTTGCATTGCTGGTAGGAGAGAAGTCCATTATGTTCAATTGTACCACAGTGTATCAGTCTCTGTGTACAATGCTCTCCTGGATCTGCTCCTTTCACTCTGCATCAATTTCTGGAGGTCATTCCATTTTACATGGAATTCTTCTAGTTCTTTATTCCTTTGAGCACAATAGTATTCCATCACCAACAGATACCACAATTTGTTCAGCCATTCCCCAATCGAAGGACATTCTCTCATTTTCCAATTTTCCAATTTTTTGCCACCATGAAGAGCACAGCTATAAATATTTTTGTACAAATCTTTTTCCTTATTATCTCTCTGGGATATAAACCAATCAGTGCTATGGCTGGATCAAAAGACAGATAGTCTTTTAAAGCTCTTTGAGCATAGTTCCAAATGGTCATCCAGAATGTTTGGATCAATTCACAACTCCACCAGCAATGCATTAATGTCCCAATTTTGCCACATCCCCTCCAACATTCATTACTCTCCCCTGACGTGATTTTAGCCAATCTTCTAGATATAAGGTGGCACCTCAGAGTTGTTTTGATTTGCATTTTTTTAATTATTAGAGATTTAGAACACTTTCTCATGTGCTTATTGATAGTTTTGTTTTCTTTACCTGAAAATTGCCTATTCATGTCCCTTACTCATTTATTGATTGAGGGATGGCTTGATGTTTTGTACAAATGATTTAGCTCCTTGTATATTTGAATAATTAGATCTTTGTCTGAGTTTTTTGTTATAAAGATTTTTTCCCAGTTTGTTGTTTGCCTTCTAATTTTGGAAGCATTGGTTTTGTCTGTACAAAACCTTTTTAGTTTAATGAAGTCAAAATTATTTATTTTACATTTTGTAATTTTCCTAGCTCTTGCTTGGTTTTAAAATCTTTCCTTTCCCGTAGATCTGACAGGTATACTATTCTGTGCTTACCTAATTTGCTTATAGTTTCCTTCTTTATATTCAAGTCATTCACCTATTCTGAGTTTATCTTGGTATAGGGTGTGAGATGTTGATCTAGACTCAATCTCTCCCATATTGTTTTCCAATTTTCCCAGCAGTTTTTCTCAAATAATGTTTTTTTATCCTAAAGGTTGGGTTCTTTGGGTTTATCATAGACGGTCTTGCTGAGGTTGCTTACCCCTAGTCTATTCCACTGATACTCCCTTCTGTCTCTTAGCCAGTACCATATTGTTTTGATGACTATTGCTTTATAGTACATTTTAAGATCTGGTACTGCTAGGCCACCTTCCTTCATATTTTTTTTTTCATTATTTCTCTTGATATTCTTGGTCTTTTCTTCTTCCAAATGAACTTTGTTATAGTTTATTCTAATTCAGTAAAAAAAGGTTTTAGATAGGGGGCAGCTGGGTAGCTCAGTGAATTGAGAGCCAGGCCTAGAGACGGGAGGTCCTAGGTTCAAATCCAGCTTCAGACACTTCCCAGCTGTGTGACCCTGGGCAAGACACTTGACCCCCATTGCCTACCCTTACCACTCTTCCACCTAGGAGTCAATACACAGAAGTTAAGGGTTTAAAATTTAAAACAAAAACAAAAACAAAAAAAGGTTTTAGATAGTTTGATAGGTATAGCACTAAATTAAGAAATTAATTTGGGTAGAATGGTCATTTTTATTATGTTAGTTCATCCTACCCATGAGCACTCAATGTTTTTCCATTTATTTAGATCTAGTTTTAATTTTGTGGAAAGGGTTTTGTAGTTGTGTTCATATAATTCCTGTGTTTGTCTTGGAAGATAGAATCCTAAGTGTTTTATATTGTCTATGGTGATAGACAATTCTATCTCTTTCTAGCTCTTGCTGCTGTGATGTGTTGGAAATAAATAGGAATGCTGATGATTTATGTGCATTTATTTTGTATCCTGCAACTTTGCTAAAGTTGTTGATTATTTCCACTAACTTTTTAGTTGATTCTCTACGATTTTTTAAGGAGACCATCATATCATCTGTAAAGAGTATACCGCTTTTTCTCCTCATTGCCTATTTTAACACCTTCAATTTATTTTTCTTCTCTAATTGCTACTGCTAGTGTTTCTAGTACAATGTTAAATAGAGGTGATAATGGGCATTCTTGTTTCTCTCCAGATCTTATTGGGAATGCTTCTAATTTATCTCCATTGTATATGATGTTTGTTGATGGTTTTAGATATATACCATTTATTACTTTTAGGAAAGGTCCTTCTATTCCTATACGCTCTTGTATTTTCAGCAGGAATGGGTGTTATATTTTGTCAAAGGCTTTTTCAGCATCTATTGAGATAATCATGTGGTTTTTGTTGGGTTCTTTGTTGATATGGTCAATTATGTGAATGGTTTTCCTGATGTTGAACCATCCTTTCATTCCTGGTATAAATCACACCTGATCATAATGAATAACCCTTTTGATCACTTGCTGGAGTCTTTTTGCTATTATTCCGTTTAAGATTTTTGTATCTATGTTCATTATTGAGCTTGGTCTGTAGTTTTCTTTCTCTGTTTTTGATCTACTTGGCTTTGGGATCAGTAGCATATTTATGTCATAAAAGGAGTTTGGTAGAATTCCTTCTTTACTTATGATGTCAAATAGTTTGTATAGTATTGGAATTAGTTATTCTTTAAAGGTCTGATAGAATTCACTTGTGAATCCATCTGGTCCTGGGGATTTTTTCTTAGGGAGGTCTTTGATGGCTTGTTCAATTTCTTTCTCTGAGATGGGATTACTTAATTTCTTCTGCTGTTAATCTAGGCAATTTATATTTTTGTAAATATTCATCCATATCACCTAGATTGCTATATTTATTGCCATATAATTGGGCAAAATAGTTTTTAATGATTGACTTGATTTCCTCTTCATTAGAGGTGAGGTCTCCCTTTTCATCTTTGATACTGATGATTTGGTTTTCTTCTTTCCTTTTTTAAATTAGATTGGCTAGTACTTTGCCAATTTTATTTGTTTTTTTTCAAAATACCAGCTTCTAGTCTTATTTATTAATTCAATAATTCTTTTACTTTCACTTTTATTGATTTCTCCTTTAATTTTTATAATCACTAATTTAGTTTTTGAGTGGGGATTTTAAATTTCTTCCCTTTCTAGTTTTTTGGTTTGCATGCCCAGTTCATTGATCTTTGCCCTCTCTAATTTGTTAATTTATGCACTCAAGGATATAAATTTCCCTCTGCTTTAGTTACATCCCACAGAATATGGTATGATGTGTCATCATTGTCATTCTCTTCAATGAAGTTATTATTTCTCTGATTTGTTCTTTAACTAACTGGTTTTGATTATTTAATTTCCAATTAGTTTTTGAATTGCCTCTCCATGTGCCCTTACTGATTCTTATTTTTATTGTATTATGATCTGAAAAGGTTACAGTTATTATTTCTGCTCTTTTGCATTTGTTTGCCATGTTTCTATTTCCTAGTACATGGTCAATCTTTGTGAATGTACCATGTGTAGCTAAAAAGAGATGTATTCCTTTTTGTCCCTATTTATTTTTTCCACATATCTATTAACTCTAATTTTTCTAAGATTTCATTCACCTCTCTTATCTCTTTCTAATTTATTTTTTGGTTTGATTTATCTAGACCTGAAAGGAATATTTAGATCTCCCATTAGTATAGTTTCATTATCTATTTCCTCCTTGAGCTCTGCCAGTTTCTCCTTTAGAAATTTGGATGCTATACCATTTTGTGCATATTGGTGCATACATGTTGAGTAGTGTTATTTCCTCATTGTCTATGCTGCCTTTTATCAGGATTTAATTACCTTCCCTATCTCTTTTAATCAGATCTATTTTTACTTTGGCTTTGTCAGAAATCATGATCACCACTCCTGCCTTCTTTTTCTCAGTTGATACCCAATAGATTTTTCTCCAGCCACTAACCTTAACCCTGTGTATTTCCACCTGCCTCATGTGTGTTTCTTGTAGACAACATATGGTAGGATTTTGTTTTCTAATCCCCTCTGCTATTTGGTTCCATTTTATGGGTGAGTTTATCCCATTCACATTTAGAATTATAATTATCAGCTTTGTATTCCCCAACATTTTGGTATCTTCTGCTAGTTCTACCCCTTCTTCTTATGCTATTTCCTTTTAAATCAGTGGTTTGTTTTCAATCAGCCCCCCTTTGTCCCCTCCCTTGGTTTACTTCCCTTTCCACCCCATTCCTTTATTATTCCCCTCTTTTTATTTTTTAAGGCCTAATGAATTTCCTAATAAATATTCCCTCTCTTCTCCTCCCTTTTTTGACCTCCCCACTCCCCTGCTCCCCTTGGTTAATCCCGTCTGACTTCCTCAGTAGAGTTAGATAGAATTCTATATCCCAATGGATATAGCTACTCTTCCCTCTCAGGGTTAATTCTGCTGAGAGTAAGGTTTAAATATTACCTCTTAATGCTCTCTTCCTCTCCTTCTTATAATAGTATTCATCCCCTCCCCTTCCCATGACCACACTGTGTGGTATAGAATATCCTATTTTTCTTATTCTTTCAAGTTTATCTTGGTGCCATCTACTATTGATCCTCCTTCCCCCCCCACCCCCATCATCTTAGACCATTTAGTACTCCAACCTCTCTCTATGAATAATTCTTCAAATTACTATAATAGTGAATACAGTTTTTGAAAATTACACATAACATTTCTCCATATAGGAATACAAATAATTTGATATTATTGAATGCCCTTAAAGAGGGATATTTAAACATAAGATTTTTCTTTCTTTCCCCTCTTTTTCTTATTTACCTTTTCATTTTTCTCTTGGTTTTTGTGGTTGTATATCAAACTTTCCATTTAGTCCTGGTCTTTTCTGTGCAAATACTTGGAAATCTTCTATCTTGTTGAATGCCCATACTTTCCCCTGCAAGTATATAATCAGTTTTAATGGGTAGGTGATGCTTGCTTGTAGACCCAATTCTCTTGCCTTTCTGAATATCATAATCCAAGCCTTGTGGTCTTTTAGTGTAGAAGCTGCCAGATCTTGTGTGATCCTGATTGGTGCTCCTTGATATCTGAATTATCTCTTTCTGGCTTCTTGTAAAATTTTTTCTTTAACTTGGAAGCTCTTGAATTTGGCAATTATATTCCTTGAGGTTGTCTTTTGAGGGTTTAATGTAGAGGGTGATCTATGGATCCTTTCAATGTCTATTTTGCCCTCTTGTTGAAGAACATCAGGGCCATTTTCTTGTATAATTTCTTGTAATATGGTGTCCAAATTTCTATTAATTTCTGATTTTTCAGGAAGACCAATGATTCTCAAATTGTGTCTTCTAGACCTTTTTTCTTGATCTGTCATCCTCTCTGTGAGATATTTCATGTTTCCTTCTATTTTGTCATTCTTTTGACTTTGCTTTACTAGTTCTTGCTGTCTTGTGAAATCATTGACTTCTACTTGCCCAATTCTCGTCTTTATAGATTGTTTTTCTGGTATAATCTTTTGATTTTCCTTTTCAGTTTGGTCTCTCCTGTTTTCCAGCTGTTTAATTTTAGTCTCCAATTTCCTTATCAATTCTTTTGATTTTGGGCATCTTTCTCCAATTGGAAGTTTCTGTCTTTGAGTCTCTTAATTTCCTTTTGAGCTATTTCCCACTTTTCTTGCCAAATTTCTTCCATCTTTCTGATGATCTCAAATTTGAACTCTTCAAGAGGTTGTGACCAACTTTCATTTTTTGGGAAGTTTTGGATGTGATTACTTATTTGTTCTCCTCTGCTATCTGCTTGGTTGTCTGGAATTTCTCTGTGTAAAAGTTATCAAGTGTTAAATCTTTTTTCTTGATCTTTCTCTTGGGTGGCTCTTAGGCATGGCTTGCCATTATTATTATGCTGTTTTTCTTTCTCAGTCAGAAGTCTGGGTGAGGCTGGCAAGCTCTCTGTCTATTGAGCTGTGGAGCAGTTTTTGCCTGAGTCATAGTGCAGTACTGCCCCTCTCAGCTTTATCCTCGCATCCAAGGTCTTTGCTTTTTAGGCTCCTGGCGTCTTAAGTCTAGGTGTTCTCAGGGTCAAGCCTCCTGGTGGTCCCCTTGTTTGTTCCTCTGCCTGATGCTCCTTTAAGAGTCGTGGGGGTGGGGGGCAACTGTTTAGCTCAGTGGATTGAGACTCTGGCCTCGAGACAGGAGGTCCTAGGTTGAAATCTTGCCTCAGATACTTCCCAACTGTGTGACACTGGGCAAGTCACTTAACTCCCATTGCCTAGCCCTTACCACTCTTCTGCCTTTGAGCCAATACACAGTATTGACTCCAAGACAGAAGGTAAGGGTTTTAAAAATAAATTTTTAAAAAGCATCTCAGGGTACTGCTTCCACAGTCAGGCACCTCTTTGTACTAGGTCCCCATCCAAGGTCCACATCCCTGGTCTGTGCTCAAGGTCTGTGTTCAAAGTCTGTGTTCTTTAGTTTCTTGGGTTCTTAAGTCTTGTTGCTCTCAGGAGCCAGCCCCTGGTGGTCCCAGGTAGCTGCCAAGAACTTAATGAATTCCCCAAGCTTGCTCTAACTCTTGTGTGCTGACTTTGGAACTGTAGGTGGTTTGTGTGTGTGGGGCTTGATCAGCTCGCATTTTAGTGAGAGCTATTTTACTCCTCATAGCGTGGAAATGCCCAAATCCCACGTACCTTCAATGCTGCACCCTACTGTGGGATCCCTTCGTTGATCTGGATTTGGTTTTTGTGTCCTTTTGAGGAGTCATGTAGGAGAGATGTAGGCTTAGGAGAGATTAAGCATGCTGCTTCTACTCTGCAACCATCTTAACCCAGAAGTCCCTGATCCTTTCTTTTTATGACCAAGCAAGTAATAATGAAATGACCAGAAAAGCAAATACCATAAAATTATCTTACTGGTAGAAGTCAGAAAGACAAATTCTGGAGCTTAGGTCAAACACCACACACCAGACAGGAGGAAGAGCAAATGAGAATAGGATGTGAGAACTTTAAGGAAAATTCTGACCCTATGATTCTAATGGAAATGAGAGAGGAGAGAAAGAATTAACTGGGACTCTCCTACTTGGAGTAATTATTTTTTGTTAGTTAGACACTAAATTCAATTATATATATTTTTAAAAATCTAGATTTCCTTATTAAATATCTTTCATTATATTTTTCTATTTTTTATTAATAGCATTTATTTCCAATTATCTCAATCCCTCTCTTCCCTCCCTGCACCAAAGAAGGCATCATCTGGCAAACATATATGTCTTTCATGGTTCCATTTTTTAGTTCATTCTGTCGAAGTGAACATTCATAACATATTCTTCAAATATTAAATCTGTAACTATATATAATGTTCTCTTGGGTTCTATATATTTCACTTTTCATTATCTCATGTAGTTTTTTCAAGTTAAAAAGTTAATTTATAGTTTCTGACAGCATAGTACTACTCTGTCACAATCATATACCACAATTTGTTTAGCCATTCCTCAGTTGATGGACATATCAACTGTATTTCCAATTCTTTGCCACAACAAAGAGTTATCTATCTTTTATGTAAGAATACAGGTGTAACAGTCAGTACCCTTTAAATTTTGGGTCTCTGGTAAAAGTTTGAGTAACCCTATACTAGTCACAGCTCTGAGCAATGATGATAGAAGATGTGTAAACATTTAACAAGATTTTATAAAAGATCCCTATCAGATTGCATAATATACTTATCTCCATGTGAATATTTTGAAAACCTTTAAAATGAAAAAAAAAAGCAATTGTATTTCCTATTCCTTTATAACAGTAAGTAGCCAGAGGTGTGATTCAATCTGTTATTTATTCATTGGAGCAGGAGTTTTTCTTCTTTCTCTCCATCTCTTACAATGTTGTTTCTGTTCTAACTTTTATATTCCAATGGAAACAAAGGAAAACTAAGTTAAAGGTTGATTTAATCAGTACTTTAATTTGAATGAATTTTTTTCAATTGAATTGCAGTGGTTTTAGAGACATAGAATTTCAAAGTGCTAGAATCATAAGGAGATCTAGAGATAATTTGTTCTAAGATCTTCATTTTAGAATTAAGGAAACACTTAGGGAAGGAAAGGCATCTGTCTCAAAGCTAATTAGGGGTAGCACCAAAGGCATCACCTGACCATCTTAGATCTTGGTTAAGTTCTCTTTATTTTTTTCTTCTTCGAATTCTACCTTGAGACAGTCCTCTCTCCTCAGTTCATATGGATCTATTGGCTTATCTGCTTTTCCGAAGAGGGCTAAGGTAAATTAGAACTTCAGGTTTTTAGGTTTTCTACATTTTCTGGATTGAAGCTAAACCCTGCAGGATGAGGATAAACCAGAAGGTGCATGAATATGATCTAACAAAATGACTTTACATAAATCACTGCTCTCTAAGACCTTAATTGCAAAGAAGGTATGGATCTGTGTTGTTAAAAGGAATCTCCTTTATCAGTTAGGAATACAGATCTGCATTTTGTCTGCCATTAAGGTCTTAGAAAGTTGGCTAGAGGATTGAGAGATTAGGTGATTTACCCAAAATCACTCAGCAAGTAGATCAGAGGTAGAATCTGATCCTAGGTAGACCTATTCACATGTCCTTACCCCTGGCTGTGTCCCTCCCTTTTCTTCCTTTTCAATCTCCTTCCCCTTCTCAGATCTGACCATGCCATCCCTTTTTACAGTCCTCTTCAGTGGTTCTTTAGTACCTTCCAAGTAAAAGTCAAACTTACTTTGTCAGTCATTCAGGTTCTTCCACAGTATTAATTCCCCCTACCTTTCCATCCTGCCATCACAGTTTTTCCTTTTCTATTCTTTATCTGTTAACTAAACCAAATTACTCAACATTTTCTGCACATGCCTGGCATTACTTTCCTAGTTTCTTACCTTTATTATGTTTTCTTACCTTTGCTTATGTTTTCTATTTTGCTAGAAATACTCTTCTCTCTATAAATATTTTATTCTTCTTTTATATTCAAATGTATTCTCCAGCCTTATTTGATCTTTTAGTTGTTAAGGTGTCCTTTCCTCCTCAGATTCCACATAGTACTTTTCTTTACCTCATATAATTACCATCATTTTGATTTAGTTACTTATGTATTTTCCATATTACTTCTATTAAACTATAAGCTCCAAGAAGGCAAAGACATCATATTCAAAGTTTCTAACTTTCCCAGATTATTTCTAGTGTTTGGAATATAGTAAGGGCTTCATAAAATTTGTTGCACTGAATTAAATTGGTTTGAATTAGGCTTGTTTACTGCCTCTACCTTCTGTGCCAGTGGGAAATGAGGTACTATAGCTTTAGATATGCTCATTATTCCCCATTTGGTCATGATCTATTATTCAAAGAGGAGCAGCTATTGAGAAATGTGTGTGTATGTATATGTGGGTAGATGGAGAGAGAATGGGAAAATTCCTAGAATTGGAGTTGGAGGACTCAGGTTTGTAGTTATCCTTTGCTGCTTACAACTTGTGTGATTTTCCAATTCAAAGAAAAAATTGCAGTTTTGTGGGGAAAAATATGAAATTTAATTTCAAAAGACTTTAGTTAGAAATTTGGCTATTTACTACCCATGTAATACAAACCACTCAAATTCTCTAAACCCATTTCCTCATCTGTAAAATTAGGTCAAAGGTTCTTTCCCATTTCTAGATTGTTTGATCTTAAAACATTTAGATTTGATCAGACTAAAAAGGAAGAAAAATTCAACTACTATTCTTTTTAGAACATTGTTCATTTATTCTTGTTTTCTTTTTTGTTCATTCATTCATTTAATTTACAAGATTCATTAAAAAACTTTGTTTCAAATTCTCTATTTCCCTTCAGTCCCCACTCATTGAAAAGGGAAACATAGTGATGTCAACATACATGTGAAAGACTATTATTCTTCTGCAGTAAATACTAATGATTTCTAAAGCTCAACATAGAATATTCCTTGAAGAGCTTAGAATAAAAGAGTTACAAAATGAAAGGATGCCTCCTTGCTACCATGGTGCTTGGTATTCTAATTTGAGGGAAGTGGGATAAAGTGAGCCCCACTAGAAATTTTGCCTGAAATTTAAACCCACCACCACCATTATTGAAACCAAATAGACAGAAATGGAATTACATGAGCTGTGATGTAGGCCTATTACTCCTGAATGTGCTATTATGACAATGCACGTTTTTAGTGACAGGACTTCTTCTTTCCCAGTACATCTCTCCCATACTGTCTATATGTTCAGGCAAATACCACTGTCCCATGGTAGCCTCCATTCTTCTCTACCAGCTCCAGGACAACACGTCTGGACAGTGAATATTTCCCAGATCATTTTCAATTCACCTTCAAATTCTTGACATGAATTCTGAATTTTCAAACAGTATAGGAAGCAAAGAACCAGGATCCCAGGTTTCCTCTGAAGCATGATTGGGAATCTATAAAGTGCCATTTTTTTTTATTGAAATCCAGTGAACATTTGAGCAACTGGGAGCAACATGAAAATAAATATTTCTTGCTCACTAGATTTGTGCAGAGAAAATGGCAATTCCTAACTATTTCATAAGAATAAACATCAAAGGCACTCATTTAAAAAGACATTCCTTACATAGGCATAATATATACCTTTTTAGGTCTCATTTTTACTTCAAAGTGGTGAAATACAATAATAACAATTAAATATTGCTTATATAGACTGGCAAATGTGGGTCAAAATTGTTTCATGGTTGACTTGCAGGAAAAGATGCATTGGTCAAGAGAGTTTCTTTTCTTGGGAGTTCCCCATGCTAATGAAATCAAAGTCCATTCCCTAAACCTATGAATTAAATTACTGAAGATGAAAAGTTTTATATGGAAGGTTATTTGTACTCAATGAATGCCCTCACATCTGTGAGAATCAGGTCAGTTCAATTTATTTTTTTCAAAACAACAAATAGGCACATACTTTTTGCAAAGCCCTATGGAAGGTCTGGAGATTTAAAAAATTCCCTCTTTTCCAGCTGTTTTTGCATTTTACTGAGACCTATAACAAAAAAAATACAATATTTTCAGTAAATGGGACACAATGACTGAGGGCTTGGGAAATGCTTCTTTTAGGTTGGAGGTGAGCCATGAAGGAAGCTCTGGATTCTCATAAGGTGGAAGAAAAGAGAAAGTACATTTTGGGCATGAGGGATAGAATGTGCAAAGGCAAGGAATTGGTATATCCCATATTAGTCAAATTATCAAATAGTTCAAGGAAAAAATGTTTGCTAATAGCTGTGTCATTTAAAATTATTATAAGCTATGGGAGAATACAACTTCCAGGGCTCCTTGCTACAACTTCCCCAGACACCTTCCACTTCCTTTGTGGGAGATGTCGGAGAAAGTATAAAAGAGAAAGTTTAGTGCCTTTTCACTCTCTGGAGCCCAGAGGCTCCTGGATCCTGAGCTCTCTCTCTTGCTGCCTTTTCCCCTTCTTTCTACCTCCTAGTTTTCCCTAGACCTTCCCCTTTCTAATTTAAATAAAACCTAATTATTCTAAACCCTAAGTTGCTCTCAGATCTTTTATTTGAGCCCCTGAAGGGCTCTTGTCAATTTCCCCCTGTCCCTCTGGACCAGCTACCTTCCTTTACCTTCCTTTACCTTCCTATCTCCTTTCTCCCATCCAACCTTCCTATCTACCTTCCCTTTGCCCCCTCACACAGCACATTTATTTACATTCCTATTGTTCAAGTAAAATATTCTTTTGGAACTACAATCTCGGGTATCTAAGTGGTAAAGGAGATAGGTGACTGGGCCTAAAGTCAGGAAGATCTGAATTCAAATTTTGCCTGAAAGCTAGCTACTCACTAGCTGTGTGACTCTGTGCAAGACATTTAATCTCTAGTTGTTCCAGTTTCTCAGCTGGAAAATGAGGTCACAGTGGAGAAGGAAATGGCAAACTACTCCTATATCTTTACAATGAAAACCCTATGGAAAAGGTCCGTGGATTCATGTGAACATGAGTAACTGAACAACAACACAAATTACAATTGAGGGTCAAGTACAGTGTTCTAGCTGTTAGGGCTCCCCTTGACTTATCACTTGAATTGTTTCTTTTCCTTTATTTCAAAGAGAAGAAATGACATAACAGGATGGTCTTGACTTGTTCTTGAATTGGATTTAAGTGAGGCAGAGTTGCACAGAGTTGGAAGCCTCACTCTGTCATTCAGTCATTGAAGTTCAGTGGCAAGACAAAAGTCAAGATGACTGGTGATGACCTGGGATGCAGTGAATGACCTTGGCATCTTCAATATGTAACCACGCTCTAAACCCTCCACAGCATCTGCTTCAGTTGTTTTTGTGGCTGTTGGAAAAAATTGTTCTCAACTAGCCATTAAGCCAGGAGAAGTCTTCACACATGGGGTAGACATCACCTTAATTCACCAGTGAGTTTGAGGCTAATCAGTCACCCTCAAGCTGGCTTAGCTCATTTACTAAGATAATTTAACTAGAGTGTACATTGTGCATGCTACAGTTTTCTTGGAGTCTCAGGTGAGAGATGAATGAAAGGTGTATACCAAAGGTAGATGAGTAGCCCTTAAAAAGTCTCAGGAAGCCCTCATAGCAGAGAATGTAATCCCCTCGAACAACTCATACAATTCTTATGTTAGTGAAGAATAGAAAAGATTTGTTTAAGTAATGTAGGCTGACATCCAATTTTTCTCATACTCATAATTCCTCTTCCTGCCATTCCTGGAAACTAGTTAGTGCAGTGTCCAGAGCATGAGATTTTAGTAAGAAAGAGCCTTAGATACTTACTATATTACATTGAACCAGTCACTAGATCTCTACGAACCTCAGTTTCCTCACATATAAAATCAGTATAATAATAGCACTTACCTCCCAAGGTTGTTGAGAATAAATGCTTAGCAGAGTGCCCAGCACTTAGCAGGCCCTTAACGCTGGCTCCTTTCTTTCTCCTTCCTCCATTTATTCAGGAACATTCTGTAAACTGCTGAATGGCAAGAAGAATCATTAAGAAGATAGATGGCATTGGCTCCATTTCAGATGACTTGCCTGATGTCCCTGGAAGCCATTGGCATAATATACACAAGGTTCATGCCTGTCATTTTGTGAGATCTTGAGGAAATTTTGTCATGTATTTGCTGCTTGGATCACAGTCTAGAAAGGTAACATGTAATTTTCGCAACAGAAACTATGCAAATGTGTGAAAAGAAGATGTTTGTCTGTCATACATTTAGATTATACATTTCGGCCCCTTTAGTCATTTGCACAATCCAAGTGCCTGTATGGGCTAGTTAGTCACTGTCTCCTTTTTAGAATGGCCTATGGAGAGACACATAGCTAGAAGTAAATAGCACAGTGCCTTCTGAATATATTGCCAGGGAAACATCCTTCTAGATAGCTATGTACCATGTTTTTTAACTGTGGTTTTCTTGTTCTGGAAAAAAGGTTTTAGACTTAAGTGGTTCTTCTTTCATTATTGTAAGCCTCCTCATTCATTCAAGTTGTTACCATCTGGATCAGGTCCAGTTAAACTGAATGTTTTTCATGGTTCTGGGTTCATGAAGAATAAGTACCCAAACTCAAAGTTTCTTCTTTCAAAATGAGTCTCTTCTCTGTCTTTTCTGGCTCTTCCTTCTACAATTCTTACTTCAAATAGTTTTCAAATTGATATTCCTAAAGCACAGGTCTGATTATCTCACACTCTATCTCAGTAAGCTTTAGCAACTCCTTACAACCACTTGCATAAAATACAAACCATTTTGTCTGGCATCTAAAATCTTTCACAGTCTGGTTCCATTCAGTCTTTCTGGATTTCTTACAAATCACTCTCCTTCACCCATTCTGTGACTTATACAAATTTGCCTCCTTTCTGCTAGCTGCATGCAATATTCCATCTTCTGTTTTCTCTCCCTTAGCAAAGATCATACCCCAAGTCTTTACTCCCATCTCTTACAATCCCTAGCTTCTTTCATTGCTCAGCTCAAATCTCAAATGTAATTTGCCAAGTGCTTTCCCTAAACCTCAGGTATTAAGAGTCCTCACACCAGAATTATTTTGTATCTCTTCTCCTCTCCTCTCCTCTCCTCTCCT
>NC_058131.1:397921664-398124632 GCF_016433145.1 Gracilinanus agilis | reverse complement strand
CTCTCCTCTCCTCTCCTCTCCTCTTCTCTCCTCTCCTCTCCTCTCCTTTCCTCTCCTCTCCTCTTCTCTATATGTTTGCAGATATTTGTATAGCACTTATACACATCTTATATATCAATCTATCTTTCTATCTGAATGTTCATGCTTGTGTTTTCCCCCAATAGAATATCAGTTCCTTGAAAGGAAATATTGTGTTTTGAGCTTTCTATTTCCACTGCATAGCCCAATTCCTAGTATCTCATGGACAAAAAAAAATGATGATTAAATGATCAAAGAATGAATGGATGGATAAATTCAGAGGCCCCAATCCTTCTTTCACTGGTCCCTAGTATCTCATGTGTTTCAGTGTAGAAAATCATGGATTAGAAATTAAGAAAATTTACTTATGATTCTTTGATTTGTCCCATGATTGGCTATATAACCTTAGAATGCAACAAATTTCTGGTACGCACGAACTTCAAGGGACATTAAGATGAGCTGATCTTGCAGATGATAAAGCTTTTACCATTCTGACATAGAGATCTATATCCTTTCCCTCTGTCACATTGGAGACTCAGATCTAGCAGAAAAAAGAGATGATGTCAACATTCCCTTGTTTCAATACTTTGAAGAACACACCAAGCCCAATACCACCCATGCCCAATACAATAATTCAATAAACATTTAAGTATTGACAATGTGCTAGACACTGGGATATAACAAAAAGCAAGACAATTCCTGTCCTGAAGGAGCTCCCAGTCTAAAGGGGAGCTACACTCTCCAGTGTGGCAGATCACAGCCTATTCAGGCCTTTTCCACTTTTATGTTCTTTTCTGTGCCTTCCTAAATCTAGGCAATACATCATAACCTTTCCTTTAGGTATTTTAATGTTTTTGATGTACTAATGACAATCAATACAACCCATCAGTCATAAAATCAGAATCTTAGGCATAGGAGTTCATAGATGCTGGCCAAGTGCCAAGACTGGAGAAGCATTCTCATTGGCTTTTCTTGATGATCTGCCTGAGTAGTCCACATGCACAGTCCATACTCTATGCACACCTATAATATAAGAATTTAAAGAGACCTTAGAAATCATCTAGTATAAGCATCTGTGTGTGTGTGTGTGTGTGTGTGTGTGTGTGTGTGCATGTGTGTGTGTGTTTTATAGACCCTTTTGGTGGAGATTATGGTCCAACAAATGAAGACTTCAAATAATGCTTTTAAATACATAAAATAAAGGGGACCGATTATGTTGAAATGATATAATTTTTTATATCCAAGTTCATAGACATTCTGAAATCTATCCATGTGAGGAGGTCCATGGATATCAGGTTAGGAAGCCTTGACTGATACTAATTTCTCATCCTCAAAAGAATAAACTCCACAGAATCCCTCCAAAAGGATAGATAGCCTCAGAAGCAATCGGAGATGGAAAGAGCACTGATTTGGTATCAGGACATGAATTCAAATTCCATCTTTATTGATCCCTTTGGCCTTAGAAAACTTCCATACAGCTGCCTGGGATAGAGCACTGGCCCTGGAGTCAGGGAGATCTGAGTTCAAATCTGACTTTAGATACCTCCTTAGATATTGCTTTGGGCAAGTCACTTAATCATTTCCTGGCTTGGTTTCCTCTTCTCTAAGGTGGAGGTAATATAATAGCACCTACCTCTCAGGGTGGTTGTGAGCATCAAATAAGAATATCTGTAAAGTACTTAGGGCCATGCCTGGTATATAGCAGGTGCTTAATAAACTTGTTCTTTTTCATCTTCCCATGAGTTTCCTCATCTGTAAAATAAGATGGTGAGAATAGCTAAACCTTGAGGCTTCTTTAAATTCTAAATCTAAAATCCTATGATTTCTCTTAAATACACACAGTAAAGGGAGCCTTGATAACTACTAGATTAGGCTATTCCATTGTTCGATAGCTCTGCCAGTGAGTAGGTATGTGTGTTTGGGTTTGTGTTTAATTTTCTCTATTCCACAGAGATATGCCATGATCCCCTCCAAGATTTTATGACAAATTACTCCCTCCTGGGGGGAAAATAGTATAGGACAGACTAAGAGTCAGGAAGATCTATTTTTGAATCCCATCTATGAAATTTATTAGCTCTGTGACTACAAGCAAAAATCAATTAATCTCTCCTCTTTAGGAGAGGTTGGTATCTGTTATGATGAGGTGATGGAGCCTTCTGAACTTACATAGAAACACAAGCAGTTATTTCACTGGGATGTAAA
Source organism: Gracilinanus agilis (assembly GCF_016433145.1). NCBI lineage: Eukaryota > Metazoa > Chordata > Mammalia > Didelphimorphia > Didelphidae > Gracilinanus > Gracilinanus agilis. The sequence continues at coordinate 398,122,412 of NC_058131.1, read as the reverse complement.
AATATAACCCACAATTTGCTAGCTCAAGGATAAATAGTGAGCATAGGATCCTACAGTTTTCCTATCCCCTTGGCTAGGTGACCACAATTGGAGGTTTTCTCTCTCCTGATTTGGCACTATTTAAATTGCTTTAGTAGTTTTGTATCAACAGATTTCTAGATGCCAATGTGGGAGTTAGTTGCTTCTTTTGGAACCCTTCTGAATGAAAGCAGAGGCTCCTGGAAGTCAGTCTCCTGTTTCTTGTCTTTTAGAGATTAAATGCAAGTTAACTATTACATCCTTACAGCTCCCAGAAGTCCCTGCCATTATGCTGTTGACTTTATATAAAGTGGTACTGCTTTCAGACCACATTGAAGACAATACTGACATTTTCACAAAACACAAGGGTAGAAATATTTCATGAAAATAATTCATGAAAGGAAGAGAAAATAAAATAATGAGTCTGGATGCCCTGACAATATCTGAGTTCTTCTAATCCCCCTGACTCTGACTTCCCATGCTATTTAATAAAACTATTCCATTCTCCTCCTTGAGCTCATCTATCTATCTAACATTTGTTTTTGAACCCTTTGCTTCTCAGGTTCTCTCTTTCACCTGCAGATGCTACTATTAAGATCTGTCCCAGGGTCTGTGGATGACATATTTGGCCTTAGTTGTGAAGAATATCTTCTGTGAGCAATTGTCTAACCAAAGTGACTTTACTGAATCACTGTAGAATAAAAGGAAACATTTTGAATGAGCCAAACTGCTCATTCACTTTCTTTCATTTATCATCCTTTGAAAGGTACAGAAGCTTTCTGAGGTCTTTGTGTGCATTAGTTTCTAAGTGAGCTAATTATTAGTCTCTAAGGACAAATATGATTAGAAAGCTCAGTTTTCCTGTCCCCTCCCCTCCATTTTCTCCCCAGTCTTCCTTCCTATTAAGAGTTTTCAAAATGTAGAGAGAAATAACATTGCTGTAATTCACAAATGGAGTGATTTGGGATTGGAACAACTTCTATCCACACCCATTGATGAAAAGTACTAATACCCAGTGAATAGAATGCTAGACTTGGAGTCAGTAAGACCTTTGAGTTTCAGATCAACCTCTGACATGTACTATTATTGGGACCTTAGGCAATTCAGTTCTGCTGTTAGAGCCTCAATTTCCTGATTTATAAAGTGTGCATGGTAATACCTGCTGTATTTTCCATACTGCGCTGTGGCAAGACTAAAATAAGTTGATGTGTGTAAAAGTGCTATGTAATCTTTAAAGTTCAAAATGGCTATTGTTATTTATTATCCAGTGAGTCACTGGGAGAGAGTGGCAGAAGAAAAGTGGAGGTAGGATTCAGGTCAGCTAACAAGATTTCTTGCCATTTGCCATGCAGATTGCCATGCTGGGAGATTGTAGGGGTGGGAAAGAAGAGGATTTTTTCACCCACAATTCTGGAATGTATGTATGGAAACATTTGTAATACTTTCCAAAGGCAAAAGCAGATAACTCTAGGTTCATTGGAAGCTGCCTGAGAAACCATCTAGTCCAAACAATTCATATTACAGATAATGAAACTGAGGCACAGAGACTTGTTCAAGTAGGAGAGAGCAAAGCTAGAATTTAGATCCAAGTTTTCAGATTCAAAATCCAAGGATCTTTCTACTAGACCACATCAACATTTCTTATTTCAGAGACATTAAATGTATCTACAGCATTAAGATTAATTATTATATCTTGGGTAGAATCCTTCTTGCTAAAGGAGCTCGATGGTGCAGTAGATGGTGTGCTGGACTTCAAGAAGATCCAAGTTCAAGTCTCAAACATCTAACTGGGAAAGTCATATAACCTCTGTATGCCTTTTCTTCTTTATCTGTAAAAGCAAGGATAAAAATAGCACGTGCTTTCTAAGGTTATAAAGAAGATAAACTAAGATAATATTTGTAAAGTGCTTTGCAAAATTTATAACATAAATTTTCATATAATGCTCCATATAATGCTACCTAATAATAATCATCTAACATTTACATGTATCTATTATATGTGAGGCACAGTGCTAAGTGCTTTATGAATATTAGCTGATTTGATCCTCATAACAACTCTAATATTAGCCACATTTTACAAATGAGGAAACTGAGTCAGACAATTGTTAAATTACCAAGGTCACACAGTTGGCAAATGTCCAAGGTCAGATTTTAACTCAGGTCTTTATTAATTTATTTCCAATACTCCACTGTGCCACTTAATTGTCAATATAGTTGTAGTAGTCGTCGTCATCATCATTGTTTTCTCTCTACCATTGGTCCATTTTGTCAATTTTTTGGGTCATTATTTAGCTCAATCAATTAGATTGTGATATTATTAGAATTATAGGATCAGTACTATTTGAGACCAGATAGGTTTCTCTGTTCATCATTACTTCAGGGGGAGGGAAACATTTGTCTTAGTAGGATAGTTTCAATGTATAAACAATAATACATTTGTTGATCAGCATTAAAAAAGAAATGAAACAAAAATTTAAAAACCTTGTATTCCTCAAATACTCAATAGCACTTCTATAAAGTCCTTGTTATTTATCTTTCATTTTTGAAGAGGACCAATGACATTATGGGATAATGTCCTGATTTGTGTGTGAATTGCGTGTGAATTAAGTGAGGCAAAATTGAAGAGAGTGGTCAACCTCATTTTTTCTTTCAGAGTCATTACAGTGCCAAGACAAAAAGTCAAGATGTCCGATGATGGTTTGAGATGAACTTGGCACCTTCGATGTTTGACCAAGCTATGAGCATGCCAAATTGCCTGCTTCAGCTGCCTTTGTGTTCAGTGAAACTAATTGTTCTTATTTGACCATTCTGTCTGGGCAAGTCTTCACAGGCTTGGGTAACCATCCTTGATTTGAGGCCCATCAGTTACTCTCACCTTGGTTTAACCTGACTGCTGAGGCATTTACTGGATATGGCCACTGTACATGAAGGTATGTTTCTGAATTTTTGTTTGAACAAGTTTAGTTTTTGAGAATATTACAAGAGTTGAATCAAGAGAAAAGACTAGAATGGATATTTTATATGTAGTCATACCTGAGTCCACTAAATCTGTGTATAAGGATTAGGCTAGATGAAATGGCATTTAAAGTCTTGTTGTTGAGCCTTGTTGCACTTCACGTCTTTGGTGATCAGTACTCTCAGGGTCTTTTAGAAATTGGCCAAGAGATAATCACTTGGAGGATAAATCACACTAGGTACAGAACTTTGCCTGTAGGATAGATATAGAATAGGAATTTTGAAGAGATAAGAACTTTTGGAAGAAACTCCTTAAGTTAAGTATACAACACTATAAAAATGATTCCTATATAATTAAAATTGAATCCTTCATAGTTATAATCTTATGACAAAAATACAATTGTATCTAGAAAGAATCTCAAAATGTTATCAAACCATTGATACTTATTCTAGGCTCAATGGGGCCTTTTTGGATATGATTCCAATTTTTAATATAGAAAGAGAGAAGTGAAAAAGAAGATGAAAAGCAAAGATAGTTGGTTGATCTTCTCTGTGCCAGAAGTATTCTGTTCTATCCACTTTTGCACAGAGATAGTTTGAGGAGTCATTATGGTCCTTACTGCTCCATCCTTCAAGAGAAAAGAAGAATGGCAGGACAGAGAAGACATACTGCTCCCCTCAACCTATCAAAGGGGAAAGGGGGCACAGTGCCTGGAGGCTATTTATGGCTAGCGGACAGAATATGAAATATTAAGGAGAAGAGAGACTAGCCTCTGTTTGACTTATAAAGCTCTTTATAACTTGGACCCTTCTTACTTTCCCATTCTTTTAACACTTTACTCGCCTCTAGCATACTCTACGATCGATCATCACTTGCCTTCTTACTTTTCCTTACATAGATCTCTCCATCTCTCAACTCTATGACTTTTCAGTAGCTGACCCCATGCCAGGAAAATGACCTCCCTCCTCACCTTCACCTGGCTTCCTTTAAAAAATAGACTTTAAATCCTCACATTCTGCAAGAAACTTTATCTAATCTCTTCTGATGGTTCCTTCATTCTGAAATTACTTTTCATTTATTCTGTCTAAATCTTGTATGTACGTTGTTTTACCTGTTATCATCTCCATTATCATGTGACCTCCTTGGAAGGGGCTTACATTTTGTCTTTCTTTGCGGCTCCATTGATTATTACAGTACCTTGCACATAATAAATGCTTAATAAATCTTTGTTGACTGATTGACACTAGAAAATCTGAGTCTTTAAGCTTTAGGCAACATATTTCTAGCCATTTTTCTTCTAGTTAGAAAGCAAAACCACTTCTCATTTCTTCCATTAAGGGTGAGGAAATATCTTATCTTCTGTATTGTAAGCTTTGCAGGTCTTAAGGTCTTTGGAAGTAGTGTTCCTTTTCCAAGAATGCAGTTAATTTGGCAATATGATGCACTGGAAAGAATGCTAGCTTTAGAGTTGGCAGACAAGAGCTCGATTTGCAGTTTTGATATACATTTCCCTATGAACTTGGCTAAGTCAACTAACCTCTCTGCATTTCAATTCATTTATAGCATTATGTGCAAAATACGTGAGATGATTAATTACTTTGAAATAGCTGCATTTGGTGACAGCAGTAGTCAAGCATGTACATTTCTATTGACCCTAAGCTGATACAGAAAATCTGACCTTAACTAGGTGACACTGGATTGAGTCGATTTCCCTACTTTTCATTAGTTCTCTATCAGTTGAGTGCTGGATTTTATGCCATACACAAGTGTAATATTGCTCTCTTTTGTTAGATTTTAATACTGTAATTTTTAAAGAATGAGTATTATTCCTTGAAGTATGTAAAAGTTGTGGTTTTAAAAAATACACATCAGGGACTATTAGTGATATTATAGTTGTTGATATGGGGAAATCAATGATTTTAAAGATCAGTAACAGGGCATGCCAAGGGAAAAAATAGGAGGTAACATGTGCTAGACAAATTGAACTATTAGCAGCAGCACCATCACCACCTTGACCACCATTTCCTCTCGGACTCTAATGGAGAATTGGGCCTTGTAACCAACAGCCTTGGAATATGTCCTCCAAACCCTTAGGCCTGCTTCTAACCCAGGCCTCCCAGCCATTGAGGGCAAAAATCATTGTGGAGAAGAGGCCCATTTTCCTCAACAATACTACCACCAGCTGCTGATCAATTATGGTCAACATTTAAGCAGGCACAAGAGGATTGGGAGTGCCAGTCTTCTTGGACCACCAACCCTCACAAGCATCATCTTAGGAGGTAGCTTCTTCACAAAAGAGGCCACCTGTCCATAATTACTGCTAACTGCCATTCACAGAGTAGGCAAGCCAGTCTAGATGAAGAAAGAGAGAGAAGGAAGAATGCTCCAGGAAGATCAAACTGTTACCAATATCTTGACCACTGACTCCCCTCAGACCCTAATGGAGCCAGCACAGGATCCTTGAACCCCAGAACTTTTGGAATAGCAATGCTTCCAACTCAGTATTCCTATCCGCTCTCCTTAAAAATAACCAGCATAGAAATGCAACCTACGTACTGTTTTTCTAGGTTTTTCTATTATAATAGCACATCTTTTGAAGACTTAGAAAAGAAAACTCTTGTCACCAAAGTCTTTGGCACTGTCCATTTGTTCAAATCAAAATATTATATGATTCTATCAATGAAAATTAAATAAAAAAGGCATTACCATCCACTTTGCTGTTGTACCTTAAAGACCAAGGGATCTGATTTGAAGCTGAAATCTTCCTTAGATGTTGTTTCCATTAGAATGTGAGCTCCCTGAAAGAAGGGACTATCTTTTTCTGTGTTTATTCCTAGCACTTGGAATAGTGCTTTTTCACATAGTAAGCATATAATAAATATTTCATTAATTCATTCAAGCCCATAGTTATCAGTCACAGTGCGAAAGCTACAGTGGGCAAAAACAAACAAAAACATGAAGACATGTCTAATTATGACTCTAAAATAGCCTAATTAATTCTAAAAAAAAAGCAGAGAACTTCAGAGGGACATTGCAGTTTGAAAGGTTGTGAATGGTTGTTCTATATCTAGAGACTTCTTAAAATCAAAAGAAATACCAAAGGAAATGACTTTTAATGGCTACAGTGAAGGGTAAATATTTGTCTTGGACAGGATGATACTTTAGTACAGTGATGGGCAAACTTTTTAAAGAGGGGCCAAAGGAAAGGAAATGCTCATTTGTCAGTCTGTTTCTAAGGCAACTCTTTCCAAGTTTCATTGTATTGTATCCTACTCATTGTATTCGTCAAATTAGGAATAATAGGGTAGCAGACAGAACATTTCTGGGGACCTCATCTGGCCTGCAGGTCATAGTTTGCCCATCACTGCTTTAGTATATAAGAATGTTAAATGGACAAAACTTTTTTTTTCATTAAAAACAATATAAAATGTTTTCAGAAGTGTAGGTGAACCTAAAAGATCTGGATCTCTTTGGCACATACTGTAAAAACATTCACTGAAAATGCTTGGGAGTTCAGTTTTTTTGTTTCTTTTTAAGTATAGTGGAAATCTTATTTCCATTGAAGAAATATATCAAGTAATATATTGATATACTAATTAGCTGAATTGTTCTAGAATAATATAAAATTCCCAAATGGAGATGGAATATTGCAACACAATCTTGAACTGAGCCACATATTTTTAAAAGGTTAAGAAATATATCCAAAAGATGGAGAAAAAATATTTCCATTTCCTGGAAACTCACTTTATTTAAACCAGTTGAAAACCTCTGGTCTATAATAAAGGCAAGACTTGAAAAAAAAAGTACTTGTAAAAGGTACTTTTAATATCAATATGATAAAAATGATGTTTCTTGCTTAACTAAAAATGATGTGTCAAAATCTTGTGAACTTAATGCCAAATATGTCATGCAGTGATTAATGTAGTTGATATACTACGTTAAAAGTTTCTAAAGATGTGAAAACTTATAATATGTTAATAAATTGAATGTTTTTTCTTGTTTTGGTAAATTTGTATACCTCTATGTAAAGAGATAATGCTGGTTTTGGTGACTTCCAAGATCTATTCCTATACTAAATCTGATCCATGATTCTTTGGATTGATGTATATTTGCAATAGGAAACTACCTTCTTAATCTAATCTATGTGACTTGTTGGGGATAAAAAAATATTAATCAAAGGAATCATGCACAACTTATGAACAAAACTTAGTCTTCTTAAACTAAAATACACAAAAGACTGCTCTTGAATGTGCATGGGGGCAGGGTAGGGGGCAGCTGAGTGCTTCAGTGGATTGAGAGCCAGGCCTAGAGACATTCTAGGTTCTAGGTCCTGGGTTCAAATGTGGCCTCAGATACTTCCTAGCTGTGTGACCCTGGGCAAGTCACTTAACCCCCATTGCCTAGTCCTTACCTCTCTTCTGTCCCAGAGTCAATATACAATATTGACTCCAGGATGGAAGGTAAGGGTTTAAAAAAAATAAAGAAAATACTTGGAACTAAGGGAGAGGGAATATACCCTTTGCCCCCAATTCCAAACAGCTAGGAGGTAACTTGCTATCATTTAACTATCATATTGTCAGTGATGGTTCAACTAAGGAAAATTCAAAGGAATTCTTCCCAAATCAAACATTTTACAATTCTTATTCAAATTATCTCTTGTAGAATCTCAAATTATTCCCATTTCCTTCTCTCTTTCACCACTGGTTGATGTTTCCACAATATAAGTAGTTACATTGTTGGTTTTTTTTTTTATTTTTTTTACAATGAGATGTATGTTTCTCTGCTTTTAAAGCACTTTGTAATCTTCCCCTTTACAACTTTTCTAATCTTCTTATACATTATTTGCTTCTATGTATTATGTGATCTACAAATATTGGCAAATGTATATGACCTATTTGACTATTAAGTGCAATCTTTCTGTGAAGTATAAGGCAACTTCTAATGAATAGGGAAATATGGACCTATTGGCTTAAACGGTTTACTTTATTCCTACTTGCATCTAATTTAGGATTGTACCTAGATATCAGGATGTAATGGAGTTTTGCCCATCTTCCAATAACTGTTCTACATCTATTGTCTTTTAAAGTTAAAATATAAAATAAAAAGATAAAAATATTACATCATATATTTATATTACATATAAATATATAATTAAATTATACATACATATTAAAACATGAAATAAAAATATAAAAATATAGTTAAAATATTAAACCCTTCATTAGAAGAAAGAGAATCTTTGAGAAGTACTTTTTAAAAATGTTTATTCATTTTAAATATCCATTTTTTAATTTTGAGTTCCAAATTCTCTCTAATTCCCATCCCTTCCCCTTCCCAATGAGAATGCATGAAATATTATATCAAGTATACATGTGAAGTCACACAACACAAATGTCTACATTAGTAATAAAACAAGATAAATGAAGTAAGAAAGTTATACTTTAGTTTATACCCAGAGTTCATCAGACTAATTATTTTTTAAAATCTTAGTTTTTTTCATAATTTCATTTTTCCTTGCAGAAGGAGGATTTCAAAATGTGACCAAGGAGGAAGGTGTAAAAAAAGGTAATCTGGTTAGGCAGAAGGATAGCATCTGACATTTCATATTTTAATAGACTTAGCATTGAATTTAGGATCAGAATGTCTAAGTCTGATTCCTGACTATCACATTAAGAGTTTCAAGGGCTCGAGCAAAAACATGTTAGACTTTATATTCTTTATTTGTAATGTTCATTCATTCATTTGTTCATTAATTCATCCAGTAAATGATTGTTAAGCTATTATTGTGTACAAAGCACTATTCTGGGGTACAAGAAGAGATTTAAAAACCACTTAAATAAGACATCATTTCTACACTATAGTAGGGATGGTATAGGGAGAATCTAGCTGGGGTTGGAAGAGGATATATACATAGAAATGTTAAATTAGTATAGCAATTCTTTAATAATTACTAAGCAAAACAGAAAAGGGCAGCTGTGTAAGAGCTGTACAAAGAAGATAAGGTATGATATCTGAAGATAAAGATATGCTTTCTGATTGTGGGAGTCAGGGAAGACTATTCTGAGTACTTTGTAAGGTTGTTGTGGGAATCAATGCAGATAATGTATGTAAAGGCACTTCATAAACTAAAAAGTACTAGACAAATATAAAGGATTCATGACCACAGCAACCATTAGATTTTTGGAAATATGGGTGAAAAGATCATAAAAAGAAGATTCCTTTCAGAAAGAGAAAATAAAAATAATTTCACCCTACTACAGAATTTTGAGAGCATTCTCCAGGTACATATTCAGATTTTGACAAGGCAGAAAAAGACTTCTTGAATTAATTGGATTTTCACCATATGTCCCTTTAATAGGAATCAGATTTTAAAATTCCTTGGATTTTGAACTGAATTCAGTGTGGTAGAGCTAGTTCAAATTGGCTTATGGGAGCTGATTTACTAATTCTCAGTGTGAACATTTAAATTTCAGAAATCAGCAAACACTACAAATCAGGACTTGATTTATTGTTATGTTGATTTCTTGACTTAAGTTGATAGAAAAATGCTTACAATACAGATTAAATTTAAGAGTATATCATGTTGGGGCAGCTAGGTGACTCAGTGGAATGAGAGAGCAAGGCATAGAGATTGGAGGTCTTGGGTTCAAATTGGCCTCAGATACTTCCTAGCTGCGGGACCCCTGGTAAGTCACTTGACCCCCATTGCCTAACCCTTACTACACTTCTGCCTTGGAACCAATATACAGTATTGATTCTAAGATGAAAAGTAAGAGGTTTTTTTTTTTTTTAAAGAGTATACCATATATACATTTTTCTCTAGATCCAATTGTTATTTACCAGCACACCCTTGATACCACCTCATAATAACTCTTTACAAAATTGTCAGAGGAAAAACTAGTAGTCTCATTCATTCATTTATTCATTGACTTAACATTGTTAATTAAACATCTGCTTATCTCAAGAATTATTCTTGGTGTGGGAGATTTTTTTTTGAGAAATGATTTCTGCTCTCAAAGAGCTTACATTTTATTAGGACATTATATTGGGGCAACATGTAGACAGAAATTTAAATATATCATATATGCAAATTATTTGGGGTAGGTGTATGAATTTATGGATTTTTGTGGGAATGTGCATATATGTTAATGAAAACCAGAGGCCTAATATGAAGGATAATTTGTTAACAGTAGAATCAGGTCCCACAGAAGGTAAGATAGAGTGGAACAGGAATATGGAAATGATTAAGCTTAAAAGGATGCGAGTCTGATGTGTAGGGAAGGTAGCACTGGCTTAGGCAATATCTGATTCAGAAGTCTAAATGGAGCCACAGGGAAGTAGAATGTCGAATCCTTTACAGAAGCAATAATAATGTTGATTTGTTTATCAATTCCTAAGCAAGAGTAGACATGAGAAGAAGAGCATATGAAGTAAAAAGGTGAATGAAAAATCTTTGGCTCTGCCTGATGGTTAAGGGAAGGGTCCACTGAGTTCTGGAGCCTAGATAATGTGAGGCTGACATAAAAGAACAAGAATACAGTCTGGTCTTGCATCCAAGTCTTAGGTTAAGCCACCAATCTTTTAGCTCACAGGAATCTACCTGACATGCATTCATTCTCCTTAGGACCATTCTAATCTTTTTGGTAGATTTCCTGTTGTTTCCTCTAAATCCACTATCTCTCTAAACTCATTTTTCAGCGGTCAAATCTCTGAGACTAAAGGAGGTGGAATGAGCAGCAATTACAAATAAAATAGATACATCTAGTCTTTTTGTTTCATAGTTTTACTTAAAAAGAAACAAACAAAATAAGGGAACTAGCTTAGAAACTATTTTTTTCTTGAATTCAGGACATTCTGTATCAAAGAATAACAATATTCTATCAGTTTAATTTCATGTTATAAACTGTTCAAATTGAGCAGCTATGGATCCAATAATAGCCTTATTGGTATCATATCTGGCAAGTATTATGAAAAACAAAAACAAAAGAATTTGTCTGCTCAAAGATTTTCATAGCACCATTTTACATAATTGAACGACAACAACAACAACCTACATTTTAAAAACAGGGGAATGGTTAAATTATGCTGTATTATCATGATGGAAAGTTATAGTGTCATTAAGAGTAGCTTACATTTATGTAATGCTTTGAGATTTGCAATACATTTTACATAAATTATCCTGTTTTGATCCTAACAACATTCTTGTGAAGTAGGTTCTATTTTTCATCATTGTTTTACAGGTGAGAAATTGAGGAAGAAAGAAGCTTGTCCATAGTCATGTAGGTAATAAATCTCTGATGTGAGATTCAAATTTATATCATCCTCCTTCTAACTACAGCACTCTACCTTACTGCGCCACACTGCTTCTCATTATGGATGACCTCTATAAGCAATACAAAGAAATCTGGAAACACTTTTATTGAACACTAAGTTTGTCTTCAGAACAGACAAAGCAAACAAGAAAGAACAGATTAACAAAGAATCCAGATGAGGACTTGTAGAGGTTGATTGAAGAATTGTAATTTTTTTGTTATGGTTGGAAATTAATTAAGATGTAAATAGTTACTTAGCAAGTTAAGTTGGTTGTAGAATATTAAGTGTTTGATCAAACATTTAATGAAAAAAATCTAAGCCATGGTGTTTTTTTTTTTTTTAGCTAAGAAATATATAAATTAAGCTTATACTCCTAGCTTATAGCATATGCCTCCTCTGCACTCTGAACAAAGAGATGAGAAGAGCACTGAAACAGGAGGCAGGAAATCATCATTATAAGACAATCAGACAAGGTGATCTCAAAGTTTCCTTTCAGTTATTTTAGTTCTTCTGATTTGTGATTTTTCTTTCACCCTAACCGTGCTTAATTCATCTCCGATCAGCTAAATAGTTCAATGGATAAAGTGGTGGGTCTGGTGTTATGAAGTTGTTGTTCATTTATGTTAGTCTTTTTTGACTCTTCTTGGCCCCATTTGGGGTTTTCTCTGCAAGGATTTTGTAGTGGCTTGCCATTTTCTTCTCTAGCAGATGAAGAATGAAGGCAAACAGGGTTAAGTGACTTGCCCAGGGTCATATAGGTAGAAAGTGTCTGTGGCCAGATCTGAATTCAGGAAGAAGAGTCTTCCTGGCTTCAGGCTTAGTACTCTATCTACTGTGCTATCTAGTATTATAAAGAAACAGGTAAGAGAGTTTGCACAGAGAGCAGGGCACTGGATCTGGCCGCATGCCCTGGAAACAGAGGCTGTGTTCTAAGAATGAGGGGACATTATAAGAAAGGACACAGAGAGACACTGAAGGCTTTTTGGACTTCCTGTTAAGGATAAGGCCTAAAGCTGACAAGTTCCTTCCACTTAGGATCTCTTCAAGAGGAGAAGAGGGTTTGATCCTTTTCCCTTCGAAACCAAAGCTTCAGATCCTGTGATCCTGTTGAGATTCATCCTTCATACATGTGATCCAACTGTATTCCTGTGTCCATAGAGAGTGTTCCCAACTGCTGTGAAGATCTCTACCAGCCAGCCAGCAACTGTCTGTGAGATAGGCCTGAAGCCATCCCAGGCCTGGCCTGAAGAGACTTGATCCCTGAAATAAAGGGACCAGCCTGAATAAACTGAGAGACTATCAATCTAATCAAACTGTTTGTTATCTGGGAGGATTAGTAGCTCAGGTAGCTGGGATATTTCTAGATAGAAAGGAAAGTCAAGAATTGAAGGTGGCCCTTTTCAGGGCTTGTGGAATGGGGGGGAGATTTATCTAGAGTCTCTTAAATTAGGGCATCCCATCCCTAATCCTCCCAAGGAACTTTGTTTTGAAATAAACCCTTGAACTGTTTTATAATCCTGCCTGAGAGTTTGAGAAGCACACTGGACCGGTGGTGGTCTGTCCTCACTGTGGAATACCCTCAATCTTGGTATCTCACATCTATAACAACTCCCAGGAAGATCATCCACTTAATTTCACTAGCTGCCTAGGTATAGGAAGACCTGTATTGAAATCCAGCCTCAGACACAAATTGCATAATCCTAGGCAATTCATTTAATCTCTGTCTGCATTAGTTTCCCGAATTCTAAAATAAAGACAATAATAGCACCTACCTCTTAGCGTTGTTGTGAGGACCAAATGAGATTATTTTTTTAAAGCACATATCACAGTGCCTGGCACATAATAGGTTTATTTCCTTCCTCCTCTCCCTTCTTCCCCTTTGACGATCTTCTAGCAAGAGTTTGATACTCTAAATTGGCCTGTTCTCTGAGAATTAGCCTAGCCTCAGTGTTCCTTTTCCTGTAATACAAACAAAATGACCTCAGGTCCACAAAGCTAGTTATTTGTAACAATAATTAAAAAGTCGTTTTTGTGAAGGGAAGGGTAAGAAGATGTGAGATCATAGATTAAGAGTTTATAAGGACCTTAGATGTCATCCTGTCTAACCTTATTTTTTCAGATGGATAAAGAAGTCCAGAGACTTGCCCCAATTCAGAAAGATACTTAAGGGGAAAAGCAGGATTTCTTGTGTCTCAAATTTAAAATTCTGTCCCCTGTACTAAACTATTTGCCATAAAAAATATCCCTTAAAATATCTCTATAAACATAGGGGCAACACAACTAGTCTGGCACATGTTCTTTATTATCATAATATGAAAATAGGAGAGAGCTGGGATTCTGAACTAAGGATCAAGTTCTTTCCATTGAACTACACTCAATATCTTTCCTTCATTGTTTAGAAGAGAAAAGGAATAGTAGAAGTGATTTCTAAGTTACTTGGGTTGCAATAGGGGCAGCATATAAAGAGTAAATGAAAATCTGTATTTTAACAGCTTTGCACTCATAGGATATGGCCACTAGATGGAGCCAAAAGCGTACTAAATAGACAAACTTCTTGCCTTCATCAGAATATTGGGAAAATTGTGGTTAAAGCCTAAACAAGTTAAATGTTGAAGAAATTCAGTAAAACCAAGTGATGGGGAGTTAGTTGATACTCCATATGAATGAAGCCCAATAGTAATAAGAAGGAAAGGTAAAACTAAGACTCATGATTTTTCTTTTTTGTCTTTTTCCCCCCAACATAACATCAAGTGATTAGTTTGTTTAAGGAATAAGGAATAACTAAAATGCCACATGAAATTTAGTTAATGCATATTTTCTTTTTTGTTCCTTTTTTGGGGGCCATTTTGAATGAATGTCCCAAATACTATTATTATTATTCATATAAAAAAAGGTATTCTTTTCACAATTCATATGAGATATAAAGCACATTAGCTTTTAAAAAGGGAAATGGATATGAATTACTGTAAAGCATTATTGACTGGCAGTCCAAACTGACTGCAGTTTGTTATATGTATTATGTTGCTCTGGAAGAGATTTCCTAAAACTCTAATGATGCACTTAAGAACATTCTCAAGGGAACGGAAACAGTAATATCTTGGTGTGGGGGTGGAGGCTTCATCCAAAGTCATGCTGAGATAAGTTGTGGGGCATTCAAAGTGATCATGAACTCTGGGGGATACTCCAGAAAATGATTCAGGTGGGTTTTTTTAACAGATAGAAAAAGATCATTGAGTTTTTGTCTAGTTAACCATTTAGTCCAAAGAATGCTTTTTCCCCCCCTTTTAGTTCATCTTTATTTTAATAACAAGGAAGAAAAAGAGGGAAAGGAAAACAGATGTGAAACTATTAATTAAATACTTTAGAGTTTAAAAGTCCCTCCTTGGATAAAACAAAACAAAACAAACTTTGTACATTTGTATCATTTCGTACTCATTATTGGATGCGCTTCCTCAAAGCCAAGTAGAGGTCTCAGCAGAGCTAGGAATATATATTTGCCCTTCAAGAAGAAATTCAATTCATGTCAAAAGATTTGCCTGAAGCTTGTTTTGAAATAAGAAATCATTTGTGTTTAGCTTGTCCCTGGGGAATCTTTGCAAAGAAAAAAAAGGAAGGAAGGAAGGAAGGAAGGAAGGAAGGAAGGAAGGAAGGAAGGAGAGAGAGAGAGAGAGAGAGAGAGAGAGAGAGAGAGAGAGAGAGAGAGAGAGAGAGAGAGAGAGAGAGAGAGAGAAGAAAAGAGACAGAGACAGAGACACAGAGAAAAGAAAAGAAAGAGAGAAAGAAAGGGAAAGAAAGAAAAACGAAGGAATAAAGGAACGATGGAAACAAAGAAAAACGAAGGAAGAAAGAAAAAAGAAAAGAAAATCACTATAAATCCATCTCTCTCTACCAGGGATTAAATGTAAGTTAATAGTGAAGTGAGTATAGCCTCCCCGTCTGTAGCTTCCAAGTGTTTCCGTGGGGCTGCTGTCTAATGCTGAATGAGAGCTTTTGCCCTTCCTTTCATTCCCAACAACCTGTCACAAAGTAGAATGTAAAACCGAGGTCCCTCCGCTTTCTCAAAGCCATATTCCTTTAAGATGATGTAATAGTCATTTCCCTGGATGGTTTCTTGCCTGCACTGCTGAAACAACAGCATCTGAACTGCACTGGGAACTGTGGAGCCACCCAGCTCAGCAGACAGAGCCGCGGAGGGAGAGAGTCAGCCAAACAACTCATCCACCTTAGCCAGCCTGCCTTCTCTCTTGCTGCAGGCTGGCCCTCTCACAACCTTGCTGGTAACATGGGAGCCTATTTGCCCTTGCTGGCAGGTAGGATGACTATCTGGGATCTTATCAAAACAAGGCTGGCTTTCTTTCTGATTCTAGGGTTTTGGGAAATCCTGTGAGCCAAGATTCCTCCTGCAACTCCCATTTTACGGATTATTATTCTTATTTTTAGGGAGAGGTTTTGGTTAACTATTACTGTTTTGCTTTCCCTCTTTCCCCTCCCCATTTCCCACCACCGTCAGTCAACTTTCTGTGACTTGTTTTAACTTGAGATTCGAAGTGGATTTTTTTTTCAGCCAAGAGAATATCTCTTGGCACTTTTTTTTTTTTTTTTTTTTTTTTTTTTTTTACATTTTATTGATATCTCTGTTCTTTTCCTGATCGGGATTTGATGTGAACTGGACTCAGTGTAGCTGTATATTCTGATTGCTTTGCAAATGGGTATACCTTCACAAGAACTGGGTCTCAGACTCTCACTAAGGTAAGCTTTGAAGCTGGTTGCCTCTCCTGCCCAGCTTGAAATCAGTACCTTTTAAAAGTTGCAAAATTTCTGTTCTTTTTTATGCAGAATTATAAATATGCATGCATTCATTAATCACTGCTAGAGGGGGAGGTGGATATGCAAGAACTCAAATATCATGTGAGATGTTACAATTTGAGTTGAAGCATGGCTGAAATCTGTTTTTTCTGGGTTTGTATAAATTATGTTTCTTCCCCTCTTTTTCCTCTCTCTTCTTCCTCCTCCTCCTCTTCCTCCTTCTCCTTCTTCTTTTTCTTCTTCTTCCTCCTCCTCCCTCTCCTTCTCCTCCTCCTCTTCCTCCTGTTCTGTTTTATGCTTCTCTTCCCTTTTCTCCCTTCCTCTCCTCTTTTTCTTTCTTCTCTCCTTTTTTCTCTTCTCTCTCTTTCACGCTCCCTCTTCTTCCTTTTCTTTTTACCATTTTACTTTTCTTCTATTTTTGACTTGTGGTGTTTGAGGAAATAATTTCTATCTTTTTTTCTCCTCCAGACAGACACATAATTATAGACTTCACTTAACCTTACAGTCTAAGGTTGATGGAAGATTTAATATAGATAAGTTGATTACAGTCCATGAAGTAACTGTATACTACCAGTTAGGGTTTCAGTTACTTTTTCTGAATCAGGATATATTCACCTGTGGGCAATTCTGATTTTTTAAAAATTTATTTGTTTCTTGTAGAATACATTGGAGAAAAAAGGAGATTCTTTTAAATGTGTGGAACCCTTCTCACTCGCTACTAAACTGATGCAAAGGATTAGGCTATAATTCTACTGGATTACATCTTTTCAAATTAAATAAAAGACAATGGCTCTGAGTGGAAATTGCAGGAGTTACTATCTTTCAAAAGAACAAGGGACAGTTCCCAACTCCTTCCCTGAGGTTGTGGAGCTGAATGTTGGGGGCCAAGTTTATTTCACTCGCCATTCCACCTTAGTAAGTATCCCTCACTCTCTTCTATGGAAAATGTTTTCCCCCAAGAGAGACACTGCTAATGACCTAGCCAAGGATTCCAAGGGAAGGTTCTTTATTGACAGAGATGGATTCTTGTTTCGCTACATTCTGGACTATCTCAGGGACAGGCAGGTGGTCCTGCCTGATCACTTTCCAGAAAGGGGTAGACTGAAAAGGGAAGCTGAGTATTTCCAGCTGCCAGATTTGGTCAAACTCTTGACACCTGATGAGATCAAGCAAAGCCCAGATGAATACTGCCATAGCGATTTTGAGGATATGTCCCAAGGGAGTGATACAAGAATATGTCCACCCTCATCCCTACTCCCTGCTGACCGTAAGTGGGGCTTCATAACAGTGGGGTATAGAGGGTCGTGCACCATGGGCCGAGAAGGTCAAGCAGATGCCAAGTTCCGGAGGGTTCCACGGATTTTGGTTTGTGGAAGAATTTCCCTAGCAAAAGAGGTCTTTGGAGAAACTTTAAATGAGAGCAGAGATCCAGATCGTGCTCCAGAAAGATACACTTCCAGGTTTTATCTGAAATTCAAACATCTAGAAAGGGCTTTTGATATGTTGTCAGAGTGTGGATTCCACATGGTGGCCTGTAATTCCTCAGTGACAGCTTCTTTTGTCAATCAGTACACAGATGACAAGATCTGGTCCAGCTACACTGAATATGTCTTCTACCGTAAGTACAAGAGGTTTTTCAGAGTCTTCTTGGGTCTGTCTATTGGTATGTAAATCAATTCTGTCTTGCGGAGTTTGAGAGCATCAATTTTCAATTCATCGTCCA
This sequence comes from Gracilinanus agilis, assembly GCF_016433145.1. Taxonomy (NCBI): domain Eukaryota; kingdom Metazoa; phylum Chordata; class Mammalia; order Didelphimorphia; family Didelphidae; genus Gracilinanus; species Gracilinanus agilis. The sequence goes on along the minus strand of NC_058131.1, from coordinate 398,104,596 downwards.
AAGTATAATGTCCTAGGATTCGTCAACCTTGAATTCTACCTAGAGTGTCAGAGGTTGTACCTTCTGCCACCATGTCTTTCAAAAGGTAAACTTTTATTCATTTTTCATTAAGATCATGACTTGCTCTAAAGTCTCAGGATCATAAGATGCTAACAAAGTTGATACAGGTAATATGTATGATGGGAAACTAACAAGCATGTTGTGTGTTTTTTTTAAATACATCTGCTTATATTTTCTTGATTGCAAAGTCAAAAATCAACACAGGTTTTTATGGAGTAGCTTAGTCTGACATAACAGGGCTTCAGAGATGATGTAGAAAAGTCTTTAACCATTTATCTTGTTGCCAGAACTTCATGTTTAACAATAAGTGGGTTACTGAGGAATTGGCTTAATTGTGGGTTTTAGAAACATAAACCGAGCTGAACTAAGTGGTGTGGTCTAGGCTAGGTGGCAGTATAGACTGCCAAAAGTCCTCCTTATCTCCCACCAAGATTGAATTATAGTGGGTTTCCTTCCTTCCTTCCTTCCTTTCTTCCTTCCTTCCTTCCCCTTTATTTCTTTCTCCTCCCCTCCTCCCACTTTTTTCTCTTTTTCCTTGACTCTATTTGACTCTTAGAATTTGGTCTGTGGATGTGAGATACAGCAGCTTTGGCAACAGCAACTGCAGCACCATTCTTCCCTCCCACTCAAACCCTAACCACTACCAGATGCCCTGCAGACTTAATTACTGCCAATCTTCAACAGAGATTCCTCTCAAAAGGTAATAGGTCCTTGAGAGCAGTCAATCAGATTCAGGCACTGTCAGGCCACTGAGCTAATAATACAAGTACAAACAGAGGAGGAAAAAGCAAAATGAAACCATCACATTGAATGGTTTTGATGAGAGACTACTTGGAAATCAGTTTATCTTGGCTAACACAAGACCTTGGAGCCAGAATACCTTTTATGTTGAAATAAATATTTATCTTAAATAAACTAGAAACTGTAGGCCTCTTAAGATGAGAAACTTAAATTGGTAACTGAAAATACACTGACCTGCCCAGTGGAATGCTAGTGTTAACTGCTGATTTTAACTGACTTGGGAATTGCCCAAACTCAATTTCATAAATATTTCATTTTTAACAATCCAGACCAGGACTTAAAAAAATTTTTCCTCTGTTTACAAACTGAATCTGTAATTTGTGTGATTCAAAAATCCAGGGAAGTAATTTTCTACTTCTTTCAACTTTAAAAGAACTAAAAGGAGGGCTTGTCTGTCTTTATTGAACCCAATCTTTTTTTATAGCAGCATTTATCCATTTAGAGACTTGGTGAAGGGGACAATAATATCCCTCACTCCCTTTTGCGGCCTTGTTATCTGGTGGATGGTTTGTCGAAGTTAATGCTGTGAAGACACAGAGATGCCAACAAGTAGTGAAGAATGAAATTATGTATCAGGGCAAGAGTGCACTGATGTGTAATAACAACATTATGTGGTCCAACGACCCTATTTGGGGCCTCTATCAGGAGCCCATGACTTTCCACATGATAGAGCTCAGTAACCTGGCACTGCTATTTTTCCTCAGGAAAAATTTCTAATAGTGAAAATATGGCCATATTAAGCTCCTGGCTGATTATGGCTCCACAAAGTCCCTTTAGGAAGGGAAAATGGCATAATAGAAAGAGAGCTGACCCTGTACTCAGGAAAACCTGGGTTCAAGGTCTTTTTTGAAAAGCAATGAGACTACAGAATGACCATTTAATCTCTCAGTTTTCCAGGCAATTCTCTAAACTATTAAGTTCTAAATAGTTGTCAATAGATGCCAATCTGCAACAGAAGGAATTTATGCATGGGGATGCCCTACTTTGATGAAATCACTTTCTACCCTCCTCCTCCAAAAACAAAAGTGCCCTTAGCATCATTACTTGGATTTTCTCCAAACAAATCTATTCCTTAAACATTTTTGAAAACCTTACCAAAGATCTTGGTTGCAGGTCAAATGAAAGCTAAGCTATTTGGAACACTCTAATTTCTAAGATTTTAAATCAAGGCATCTTAAATAAGAAAGCTTTAGTTGAATGAAAAAAATACCCTTGGTCCTACTTAGGAGAGAAATATCTTTGAATAAAGACATTCAGAAGAAATATTAAAGAAATCATAAAGGTTTTAAAACATTATTCCTTCAACTAAAGTTGAGACCAAAGAAATGGGAGATGTAGTTTTGCCTCTGTGTGAATTGGTATTTGGAGTTTATAGAAGTCTTACCTCTCTAAAATGAAGTATTTAGCTTGCTTTGGTTAGCAGCCTTATTTCCCACAGCCATATGATGGCTTCCTTCTTGGCTGGTTGCTGGGAGCTGGTAGATGAGCTGTTTGCTTTCCATTTCTCTATGGGCTGACTAACATAAACAGGGAGGGACTTTCTACAGTGCAGCTTATATCTCACATGTGAGATCTTTCTCCTTCATACCCAATTTTCATAGCTAAATTTTAACTCTTCCTCCATCTTAGGACCAATAAAATTGACAGCTGGCTTTCTAGGGTACATTACTGTTTCTGTGCAGCTGCTTAGCCATAATTATTTAATTAGAAGCTGCCAACTGTGCCTACATAAGCATTAATTCATCAAGCTGTTGTGTCCGGGTTAATGGGCTGGAACCATGCAGGGTGCTATAGAGCAACTAGTTAGCGTCATGCAAAGAGACACCAAGCATGAGAACTCAGATTCCCATTCTGCAAGAATAAAGATTACCTCTTCAGATATGAGGAACCAACTCTAAAGTTTCCACCTGAAAACCAGAAGGGAAAGTTAAGCAGGTTAAAATTCTCTATAACAACAAAAACAAATGATTATGGAACTCTTCTTCTATTTTCCCACCCCCACAAACTTTCTTTTCATATTTGTTTCAATGGATAATTTTTTAGACCAAAACCTACCAAGGAATGGTTCAGAGAACTCTGCTTTGCCTAATCTTTAGCTTTCCCTACAGTTTTATGTAGACAAATAATAGATTATAATATTGAGGAATCCATTTGGAACTCCAAACTTTCCTCACATGACTAATGATTTGGCAGTTTAGTGGTATAATGGATAGAACATAGTACTTAGAATCCAGAAGTCAAGATCAAATTCTGCCTTACATGTTTAGAAGCTACATGAATTTTGTCAAGTCACAATCTCTAGCTCAGCTTCTTTATTTGTAAGACAGGAATAATAATAATACCTATTGTGTGACTAAAATCTTACCTTTTGTGAGGCTAAAAAGAAATGACAATAATAATTGTTGTTTTTTAAACTGTTACCTTCCATCTTAGAATCAATGCTGTGTATTGGTTCCAAGGCAGAAGAGTGGTAAGGACTAGGTAATGGGGGTTAAGTGACTCATCCAGGGACACACAGCTAGGAAGTGTCTGAGATCAGATTTGAACCTGGGACCTCCTGTCTCTAGGCTTGGCTCCACTGGGCCATCCAGCTGCCCCCAAGAAATGCAAACCTCAAAGTTCTGCATAAATTAGGTATTTTTATTCATCACTGTTGGGTAAAATAAACATTTTGGTATAGTGTTTTATTTCTGTGCATATTTATTAAAAATTTGATTCTAAGTCCAAAAAGTCCTATAGGTAGAAAGGTATGGGAAAGTGGATAAAGATAATGTACCAACCTGAAAATAATCAATTATACAAATAGGATAAATAATTAGCTTCCAACTTTTTGCTTGCTAAGGAAGTTCAAATGAATGCCAGAGAAATGGAGGAGAAAAAAACAACACATCTAAACTAATCTAGTAACAAAGTACATGACCAATGCTTCTTAAATTTAAAGTATATATTTTTCTTTCCTTCTCATTTTATTTAAAATATGATATATTCACCTTTCTTCACCTCCCATAAACACAAAACAATGGGCCCTCTTGAATCTTTTCTCTAAATGAAGTAGGCTATAAGTGGTTTCCAAATGAAAAGCCTTGGTTTTAAACGAGACAGTTAATAACCATGCACACTTTTGAGCACTGAAGTCAGAAGTGCATGGAAATAAATGGAGCTCTTATTCCTAGAGCCATTTGCCAAAGTCTGAGAGAGCAAAACGGCCACTCTAAAAGTGAAGAGGGAGGAGGCACATTTCTTTAAGCCCTTCACTGAGCCCTTCACATGAATGTCAGGAAGGGCTAATGTTCAAAGGATGCAGCCTTCAAGATGTCCACAGCGATATGACTGCTGGCAGAAAATTAATTTGCTGGACTTTTGCCCCCAAAGACATATTCTGCCTTTGCTCATTAGTTGGCTCATAGGTACAGAGCATTCTCTAACTTCCCCCTTCTCATAAATGACTGCTTGGGAGATTTTCTTCCCACTTTTTCTTTATAAATGAGGATTCTGAAGTTTCAAAAGTTATTTCTGGGAAATTTTTGCATTTTTCCTCCCTGTTAAGAATTTAATACATTTTAGTGTTTGCCACCTGTTGGTTTAGGGATTAGCGAATGGTAAATATTTGTTGGGACATGAAACTTTGACTGCCAAAGGATCATACTTTTTAAAAACCTATAATTTGACAAAACTATTCCTTCCTTTTTTTTGGCAACCTGTTTCCTTCACTCCCTGTTCCCTCATTCACTAGTGAGGATTTTCACTCACTCATCTCTGAAGAGGTCTCTTTGTAGGGCAATAAGGTATTTTCTGTTCATCCAAAATCACCTTATAGAAGTTTCTACTTGAATGTGATGTCAATCCTGCCCTCTACCCAGGAAAATGCTTAATTTGTTACTTAATGTATTCTCCTTGGAATAATAGCTCACTTTTATATAACACTTTTGTTTTCTTCCCTCCATTGCCCTAAATAAATAAGATAAATGAAATAAAATAAAATAAATAAGGTAGGTAAACCAAATATTATTGTTTGTTTAACAAGTGAATGTTCATGAAATTGATGAACTATGGCTCAGGGAAGTTAAGATTTGACCACAATCACCCACAAAGAGAAATCTTATCATCTAAATTTCAACCCAGACCCTCTGAGACAAAGTACAACATTTTCCCACTATATTAGGTTGTCTCTTGGTAAGGACATGGTGACAAGGATATCACTTCTCCCTTAATATGTATAGAATAATCCTATCCATAGAATTGGGTTCAATGTGGAAAGGAAAAAAGCATTAATTAGGTATTAATTCTACTTAATTAATTAATGTCTACTGGACATTTTGCTAAGCATTGGGTGACTATAAATATAAGCATTATAATAATATAAATACTTCCTTGTTCTTAAGGTGTTTATTTTTTAATAGGGGAATGATAGCCAGTGAAGAATGCTGATGTGGTTACTGTTTTCAGAACTATAGCAAACCAATGGGAGAGGCAGGAAAGGGGATGCTCTTGGTGGCATGAAATTAAAGACACTAAATCTGGGACCAAGCTGCATGTGACGAATGCTCACCAAACAGAAACACAGAATGGCTGGACATGAATTTGAAGTATTGGGTTGGAGATGGACATTAGCATGTGGGCATATGGCAATGAAGGTGGTCAGGGAGTATGGCAAGTCTGAGTACAGACTTAATCACATTCACAGAATCTTTTTTTCTCCCCAACATTATCTTTTCATGTCAATCAAATGATTTTGAATAAATATCAAAATGAAAATTCTTGCACTCTGGTCATTAATTTCTTCTTTTTAAAAACATTTTTTCAGTATTTTAAAGAGTACTCTTGTTTCTCAATACTGACCCTTCCCATGAGCCTTCTCATGTAATAAAGAAACTAATCAACACATTGACCATACACTAACAGTCTATCCCTTACCCCATACCTGTAGTTAAGCACTTCTCTACTAAGAGGAATGAAGTATTTTTCATCCTCATTCCTCTGAAGTAAAAATTGGGGGTAGTTATTTCATTATTATGAACTCTCATGTCCTAAAGAACTCTCTTCCTTTGCATTACCATGGTCATTGTGGGTTTTGTTTTATTGATTGTACTTTCTTTTCTCTGCCTCAACCTATATCATTTTCCCCAACTTTCTCTGAATTCTCCCTACTTACATTTTCTTAATCATCATCATCATGGATTGATTAAGTGTTTATTGTGTGCTAAGCATGATGCTAAATACTTGCATTATGCTAAAAAAGACAAAAATGGGGTCCCTGTCTTCAAGGAGATCACGCTCTAATGGGGGAAGCATTCAAATAATTAAATATGTATATTTATCTATATCTATATCTGTATCTATCTGTCTATATATATGTCTTAAGTGGAAGGTAATCACAGAGAAAAGGCCCTACAAAAAGAGCATGAAGTATGGGACGCATAGGCCAGGAAAAGTATGCTGTAGAAAGTGACATCTGAATTGAGCTGGACTTTGAAGCTAGGGACTGTATAAAGTGAATGTGAGGAGAGAGAATACTTTAGGCAGGGAGAACAGCCATTGCAAATACATGCAAATGAGAAATGGAATGCCATGAGTGAAGGACAGCAAGAATGCCAGTGTGGCTGGATAAAAGAGTATGTGGACAGGAACAAACTTTAAGAAAACTGGAAGGTAGGAAGGAGTCAGCTGGTGAAGAGTGTTTTATTTTTAAAAGCCAAACAGAGGATTTTTATATTTGGTTCTATAGGTAACACAGAACCAATACATTTTATTCAAAAGATGGTGATGTGATAAGATCATTTGGAGTGCAGAGAAACTTGAGGTAGCAAGATTAATTAAAAAACTATTGCAGTAGCCCAGGCATGAGTTGAAAATGACTTTTAATATGGTAGTTGTGTGAGTGGAGAGAGGCATGCACAAGAGATCTTGGGAATGTAGAAACTAGAAGGTTTGGCCACAGATTTGACCACAGATTGGATAGGCCAAGTTAGTGCAAATGAGGAGGCAAGGATAGCAGTGAAATCCTGCTTGCTGCTATCTGTTGGGTGACTGCACTGTATTCTGGACAGAAGCAAGGAAATTGGAAAGAGGGGAGGATTTGGGGCAAGAGATAGTGAATTCTGTTTTGGAAATGTTGAGTTTGACATGTCAGAAGGACATTGAATTCAAGATAATCAATCAACTATGGGTGATGTGAATGAGAGGAGGTCAGCAAAAATTAGAGCCAGACAAAAAGACATGAGTTATTTGCATGTAAAGGATATGCAAATCCATGGGACCTGATGTAATCATAAGTAAAGTAGTATAGAGAGAGAAGAAGATCAAGGACAAACCCTCAAGGAACATTCATCATTTGTACAATTATGTTCCTCTCCATTCATATGCCATAATTTGTTTATCCATTCCTCAATCAACAGGCACCAGTTTTATTTACAGTTTATTACCGCAAAAAATATAGCTCTAAGCATTTTGATACTTTTCTAGTGTCTTTGATTTCTACTGGACAAATGTCTAGTTGTGACATTGTTGGTTTAATGATTATAAGCTAGTGACTTTTTTTAGTAGTTCCAACTTTTTTCTCCAGAACAAGCAGATCTAATCACCACAATACCAAGTGTATGTTTACCAATGGTTTCCCTTTAAGGTGTGGAGGCATTTCCAATTCTGAATTGTGTGGCAGGACTCATTGAACAAGGAAGAAAGGGAAATGGCAATGATTGAGTAGATTAGAAAGAACTGCTAAGATTATGAATATTGGCTTCATAATGGTAAGAAAGAGGATAGAAAGGAAAAAACCAAACAAACTAAATGTTCTTGTCAGCTTAATGAGTTTTGGATCTTATAAAAGAAATCAGAAATGTAAATAGCTGAGGATGTATTGAAAACACTATCTGGACTATACCCACGTGTAGATAACTGAGTAGTCACTGTGCATAGAAGTAGTTTTAATGTAATACGGAGAAAAATTCTCACAGAAATGGATAGATGGATGCTCAGTTTCTGCTCTTGTACTCATTTCTTGTTCTTTTACTGTTATCTTTTGGTTAACAGAGTTTTTTGCTTAATTTTACCATTTTATATCTAAAGTTCATTTTAAATTTTAAATTTTAATTTGATATAAATTTAGAAGCAAAAGATCATGTTTTTAATTAGAATAATTATTTACAAAAAATAGAATAATTATTTACAGTAGTTTCACAAATAAATAAGGCTTGGGCTCTATTCTCTCTTGATAGAATATACATTGCTAAAGGATAAGGGTTATTCCATTTTTTGTGTTCCTATTCTCAACACCTAACATCATAATTTGTACATAATAGAAACCTGATAAATTCTTGCTATTTGGTTGATAGATGGATTATCCCAGGCTCCAGGTAAATTTCTAGTGGTAATCCTGGTACTGAAGGAAATCTGAAACAAAAATTCTGGATTTGGTGGTAGGATAAATAAGTTCAAATACTGGTTTCAATTATTATTGTCTGTGAAATCACAAGCATTCCTTAGGCCCTCTGAGTCACAGTTTCCTCATTTTTGCTATAGGGGAATATTAATATATGCATTATCTATCTTGACTGGATTGGTGGGCATAAGATAAGTTTGTGAGCCCTAAGACATTACAGAAATGTGGACTCTTTCCATTACTTTTCTTTTTTTCCTGAATCACCGTTCCTAGAGAGGTGGATGGAATTATCAACTTTAATGTGGTCACTGGGCCCTTCAGGAAGTGAGAAGGTGTCATATTTGATTGGAGAAAGGTCCTTTCATTCAGAAATGCCAGCATCCCAAAGAACATATTCCATGAGAAAACTTTTCCTCCTTTGGTTTCTCTATAACAGTATTTATAATGGCGTTATAGTTTTAAACTGACTGGTTTCAGTTTAATAACTACATTGAGTTCTCTATGTTTTTAAACTGAAAAGTCAGTTCTGAAAAAAAAGGTCATTTATATACCTGGTTTCCTCCATAAGTAAAAATGCCACTTACTCTCCTGCTATTAGCAGGGCATATCTTTGTCCTATTTTCCCTAAGGAGTGGTGCTGGGTTTTCCCTAAGGCATCTTGTTGCTGCTCTTGTTAAGATATAAGCTTCTCATGAGGGAGTATTGTTATATTCTTTGTACCATGTGCTCACAACATCGTACACAATAGGTACTTAAAACTTGTTGATTGATTGACTACTCAATCCCCTTCTAACCAATAATACACATTTCCAAGACTGCTGCTTGGATTTAGGGTTATAATCTGTGGTCATGGAAAAATGTGATTCTGGCTAACCTGTTTAGAGAAAAAGTAGGAAGGTAGATAATAGCCGTTTATTAATAAACACTTACTGTGGACATCTAGTACAGAGATCAAAACAATAAGCCTCTGAGCTTGGCTTTATTGCTGATAATTTTTTTAAACTCATTAAACCAATCAGCTCCAGGATCAATTGTCTGGAACTTACCTACCCCTTATGTCTTTTCTCTGGTAGAGGAAGATGAGAACAATTTTCCTTTGAGAAGTGCTCTTATATAAACCCTAGAATATTTTAGTGAGTCCCTCTTAGGGAGGTTGAGGAAGAAATTTTGAAGAGAAAGTAATGTCTTTGTACCATTTTCAGTCATTGTCCCAGAGTTCTTTATGTCTAGGTCAGTGATGGGCAACCTTTTGAACTTGGTGTGTCAAAATTCACCAAAAAACTGAGCATAACTCGGGTGGTGTGTCACTTTGAGAAAAAAAAACAAAACATAATTTCATGATATTTATAGTTTAAATAAAAAAGTATAATTGTAATACATAACTGTATTTAATAAACTGAAATAGGTAAATTAATATAGGTAGAATTGTCATCTATAGTGCACAGAGTGTCTACACTACACTACTGCAAATGTTTCATCCTCAACATGCAGTCCCATAATTTTCTGTATGTGGCCGTATGCAGCCGCGTGTCATTGAAAATGGCTACGTGTGTCAGTGCTGAATTGTGTGTCATAGGTTTGCCATCACTGATCTAGGTATTATTCCAAGAGCTGCTTTGTCTAGGCTAATAATTTCATAAGGAAAACAAGTATACATCCCCACATTTACATGGTCTAAACTCTTCGACACAAATTGTTTAATAGCATATTTTTAGAGCAAATTCAAGTAATTTATTTTAAAAATAAAACTCAATAAAATCTTTTGTTTTGACATCATCGACATTTCCCAGTATATTTTTCTCATTTTGTACCACTTCCAAACCTTCCAGAGAAAGACCGCATATAGTAAAGAATAAAAACATTCACCAAAATTGACCAACATATCAAAAAAAATATATAACATTATATGTAATTTTCTAGATCTATAGTACCCCACTATTTCAAAAAAGCTGGCAGAAGTGTGTTCTTATATCTCTCCTTTGGGGCCAAGTTTGATCATTATATTTTTCACATCTAGTTAGTTTCTTTTGTTTTGGTGTTATTATTTCCACTGTATATGTTATTTTTCTGGTTCTGCTCTTTTTGATTTTTATCAGTTAATATAATTCTTCCCATGCTCCTCTGTATTAACTCTACTCATTATTTATAAGAACATAGTGATATTTCATTGCATTCTTGTTCCATAACTTATTTAACTATTCCTTAATCAATAGGCATTTACTTTGTTTTCAATTTCTGACTACTGCAAAAAGTGCTGCTATGAATATTTTGCTGTATAAAAGGACCTTTCTTTTTGTCTTCCTGATATATGCTGAGTAGGACAATCTCTAGGTCAAAGAAAATGAACATTTTAATAATTTTTTCACAATTCTAAATTGTCTAGCTATTTGTTGTTGTATAATCAGAATAAACACATAAACAAACATTCCTTTTCCTGTCCTTTCTCAATGGTTTCAATCCAGCAACATTTTTTTCTCCCTCTGGCTTCTCCATAATGGGCAGCATTTCTGGTCCCATTTTGTTTCTACTTGTTTTCAAATTTTTCAGCTTTGCAAAGACTCAGGTAGTAGTTGGCAGAATTGAAAATTGGAACTATAATTTAAATTTCATATTCAGGTGCTATAGAATTAGAATAACCTTTTATGGGTCTCAACCCAAAGTGTATTCTCCTTCAGTGACAGAAAATGCCTATTGAATGGGCTGCTGACAATAGGATCATTATATATTTTTTTCTTCAGAAGTGAAAACAAGGCATTTTGTGCTTCCTGCAATCTACCACATGGCTTAGAAAGGAAGTGAGAATATAGATTTACATTATATCCTTTTCAAAAACAACTTCATGTGGAGAAGCTCATAATTTTTGTTTTTATCTAGGGATACCCCTCCCAAAATGATTCCCTATTAAAACTCGATTTTTGTAGCTTCCTTCTACCTTTTGACCTTGTACTGTGGATCACATGCAAAAGCAATCAAGCTTATCAAACTCTCTAGGCAGTACACTTTCTATCATACTTTTCCTCATTAGAAACACTGACTGGAGAAGAAAAGGAGAAGTAAATTCTGGCAAATATGGGATCTGATAATCCTGAATCTTGAATGAAGTCCCTAAAGTCCAGAGTCAGGAAAGAAGGTTGTGGCTTGGAAATGAACTGGACTGATGTCAAGCACCTAGTGATTTAACAAAGCAAAGATACATCCACAGTTGAAAGGGACTTCCTTGAGAGACCTGGAGTTCTTCCTTATTGAAGGTCTGAGTTGAAATCACATAATTATTTTTGTGTTGTAAAAGGATTGGACTAAATGACTTTTAAGATTGCCTTCAATTCTGAATCCTTATGCTTAGGACGTCATTAGATTGGCTCTTCCACTAGTTTAAAATCCTTTCCCAATAACACTTTCAATTAAGTCTATCAGAAGTCTTTTCCTTTGGGAATTTATCTCTGATTTTATAATGGAAATGAAAGGGAAAATGGAATTCAGTTTTTAGATATTTGCTTTATAGTAACATAAAAGAATGCATATTTTGTAAAATGACCAATATGTAGTAATTGAATCTAGATATTTAATGTCCCTTGGAGTTCTAAATTCAAGATCCTACAATTTGTGTGAAGATGCTTTTGAATGAGGTAATACATAATAAAAATAGAAAAATATGCAATGTACATTTGAATCTGCATAATGGACAATATTTGAGATAATGCCTTGATAATAAGTTGTTTGTCTGACTTTCCTTAGGCAAAGTCATCACATGAGCTTTCCAATGGTATTTGGAGAGGTGTTGACTAATACTCAAATCTATGATACCATCTATATTTTAATAGCTGATTTGGAACCTTTTTGACATTATAAAAATGTGAAACATTGACTTAGAAAGAAAGGGCTTCTTAACCTATACTAAGTGGGTACCAGTCATTTATAAAGTGGCTTTTTATAGACATTTCCAGAGTTGACAGGGTTACTATTTTGGAGTTGCAATTGAGGAATCAGCTCAGGATTCTGATTCTTAGATTACTGGTGTTAAATTTCTAGTGCTTCTCCAAAATCTGTCAGCCAAGTGATTAACAGTTTTCACAGAGCTCATTGATTAGAGGCTGTAGATATCTCTAGACCTTGATCCCACTCTTACTCTTCTCAATAATTAAAAAGCCCAAAAGAAAAACAACCAATATGGAATGAAAATCTATTTTTTTTAATTTCTCTTGAAAATTTTTGTCATTAGAATGATACTTATTAATAAACACAGAGGCATACTTCATTTGATTGTCCTGCTATTTCCTCATCAGGTCACTCCTAAGTTTGCCTTATTAGTTCTTGGGTTTTATTTTTTTTGGTAATTTTTATTTGTATTGTTATATATCTGCCAATTATATATAAATATTTTTAGCAATATTTTTGTTTTTAAATCAAGTTCCAAATTATCTCCCTCTTTTCTGCCTCTCTACCATTCTTGAAAAGACAAGCACTTTGATTATATCATACCTGTGAGGGCATATCAGACAATTTCCATATTAAGCATGTTGCAAAATAAAATACAACCAATAAAATAATAAAATATTATTTTATATAATAAAATATTATCAAGCAAAAATGATGATTCAATCTATATTCAGAGTTTTCTTCTGGAATTGTCTAGCATTTTTCATCATGAATCCTTTGGAATTTTCTTCCATCATTCTCTTGATCAGAATAATTTATTCTTTCACAGTTATCTTTATTGCTTACAATATATACAATGTTTCCCTAAATCTACTTACTTCTCTTTGCATACCAGTCTTCTCCAGCTTCTCTGAAACTATCTTGCTTATCGTTTCTTAAAGCACAATATTAATCCATCACAATTACATATTACAACTTGTTCAGCCATCCTCCAATTGATGGGCATTCTCTCAAATTCTATTACTTTGACAGAAAAAGTCTGCTATAAATATTTTTGTACAAGTAGGTCCTTTCCCCCTTTTTTGATCTCTTTGAGATACAGGACTAGTTGTGTTATTGCTGGGTCAAAGACAATGCATAATTTTATAACCTTTTGGGTATATTTCTGATTAGTTCTGCAGAATGTTTTAGACTAATTCAAAATTTGCAAACAGAGCTTTAGTGTCCAAATGCTTCCATATCCTCTCCAGCATTTGAAATTTTCTCCTTCAGTCATGTTAACCTGTGTGATTGGTAGTGACTTAGAGCATTTTTTCACATAACTTTTATTTCTTCTGCAAACTGCCTGTTCCTATCCTTTGACCATTTATCAACTAGGGAATTACTTTTATTTTTATAAATTTGACTCAGCTCCCTATATAGTTGAGAAATGAGGCAATTTACTAAATAGTAAATTACTATTCTGCGTATTGTGTACCTAATCTAGTCCACTGATCTACCACTTTATTTTTTCACCAGTACCAGATTGTTTTGGTGATTATGACTTAGTAATATAGTTTGAAATCTGCAACTGCAAAATGGCTTCAGTCTGCATTTTTTTCCATTGGTTCCTTGATATTCTTGATTTTTTATTCTTCTAGATAAATTTTGTTACTAGTTTTTTTTTTCTAGCTCTATAAATTTGTTGGTAGTTTGATGTGGCACTGAATAAGTAAATTAACATATATCAATTTCTAATTTTTATTTATTGGCTTGACCTTCCCGTGATCAATTAATATTTTTTTAATTGTTTAGATCTGTCTTTGTGTACAAAGTGGTTTTTTTTAATTATGTTCAGATTAATCCCTAGTTTTGTCTTGGCAAGTAGCCTCCCTTATATTTTATCTTATCTACAGTTATTTTAAATGGAATTTTTCTTTCTGTCTCTTTCAGCTGGGTTTTGTTGGTATATGTAGAAATACTAATTACTGACATGGGTTAATTGAATATCTTGCAATTTTTCTAAAGTTGTTATTTGTTTCAACTAGTTTTTTAGTTAACTCTCTTGGATTCTATAGGTATAGTTTCACATTATCTGAAGAGTATCATTTTTTCCCTTGTTGCCTATTTTTACTCCTTTAATTTCTTTTTCTTAACTTATTAAGACAGCTGGCATTGTCTCATTTAGTATTTAATACTGAATAATAGTGGTGATAATGGGCATCCTTGCTTCCCTCCTGATTTTATTGGTAAAGCTTCAAGTTTATTCCTATTATAGGTAATGATTACTCTTGGTTTTAGATTGATACTACTTATACTTTTAATTTTAATTTTAATTTACACTGATTCCTATGGTTTCATTTTTTTTAAGTTAAGAATTGGTGTTGTATTTTGTCAAAGGCTTTTTCTGAATCTATTAATATAACCATATTCTTTTTGTTGCTATTGTTATTGATATGATCAATTAGGTTGATAGTTTTTCTAGTGTTGAAACAACCTTGCATTCCTCATATAAATCTTAACTGACCATAGTGTATGATTGTTATGATTTATTATTGTAGTCTCCTATATTTGCATAACTATTTATTAAGGAAATTATTCTATAGTTCACCCTACCTTGGGTATCAACACCATATTTGTTAAAATTTTTTCTTAACCGATTTTTTCAAATAGTTTATATAGCCTTGAGATTAAGTGTTTCTTAAATGTTTAGTAGAATTCACTTGTCAATCCATCTGGTTTTAGGAATTTTTTCTTAGGGATCTCATTGATGACTATTTCAATTTATTTTTCTTAAATAGGTTTACTCTTCTGTTAATGTGGGCAATTTATATTTTGTAAATATTCATCTATTTCACTTATATTGTCAGTTTGATGGGCATATAATTGGGCAAAATAACTCCTAATAATTGCTTTATTTTTGCAATTATTGATAGTACATTCATTCTTTTAATTTTTTATGCTAGTAATTTGTTTTTTCTAAATCAAATTAATCAATGGTTTAACTAATTTCTTATTTTTTTATTAAAATAACATCATTTTATTTATTAGTTCAATGGGTTTTTATTTCAATTTTACTAATAATTCCTTTTATTCTCAGGATTTCTATTTTGCTATTTAATTGGAAATTAACATTTGTTCTTTTTTGTTAGATTTTTATTTACATATTCAATTAATTAACCTATTCTTATTCTCCTTTATTGTTATATGCATTTAGAGATACAGATTTTCCCCTAAATACTTCTTTGACTGCATTCCACAGATTATGGAATATTTCTTCATTGTCATTCTATTTAATGAAATTGATTGTTTCTATCATTTGCTTTTTGACCCACCCATTCTTTAGGATGAGATTTTTGAGTTTCCAATTAGATTTTAATCTAAGTTTTCATGACCCTTTATTTTTTTGTTATCATCTGAAAAGGATGTATTTGATATTTCTGCATTTTTTTGCATTTGGTTGTAAGGTTTTTATGTCCTAATATGCCATCAATTTTTGTGGTTTCATGTACAGCTGAGAAAAAAGGGATGCTCCTTTCTACTCCCATTTAGTTTTCTCCAGAGTTTTATTATATCTAACTTATCTAAGATTCTTTTAATCTTTTTTACTTTTCTTGTTTATTTGATGGTTAAATTTATCCAGCTCTGAGAAGGGAAAATTGAAGTCCCCCATTAGTATAATTTTACTCTTTTTTCTTTCAGCCAATTAGTTTCATTCAGTTCAATGGATACAGCCTGCATCCTGAGCAGCTTTTAGTTCTTTGAAACAGGTACCTTTGAGTCAAAAGAATTCATAAAATGTATTTTAACCATTTGAAAATTAAATCCAAATGTATATGTTCTTTTGTGATTAAAGGAGGCTTTCCCCAGATCCCATAGGTAGATAGTGGAAAAGCTGGTGCTAGAATATTACTCTAATGATATCTAATACATATATTCCCTGAAAAAACATAACTTTAAGCTTGCCTGATATTTTGGGTAGACAGATTTGTGTCTTAAATATATTTTTGGGAATAGCTTTAAGAAGGAGAGAACTATAAACAAGAAGAACAAAATAAATCCCATGACTGCTGAAAATTAATCATAAAAAAGTCATTTTGTTTTTGTTTAGTCTTTTTTCATTTTCTTTGTGACTCCATATTGGGTTTTCTTGGCAAAGATACTGAAATAGCTGACATTTTCTTCTACAACTCATTTTATAGATGAGGAAACCAAGACTAAGTTAAGTGGCTTGCCCAGTGTTACATAGCTAGTAAATGTCTGATGCCATATTTGAACTCAGAGGAGTCTTCCTGACTCCAGGTCCAGCACTTTATCTACTGCCTCACCTAGTACAAAAGGGCTAATTACGAAAGGTATCATTAAAAGTTGGTGGTGTAAAATTTCTAGATAAAGGTTTGAATACTTTCTGCTAATCCTTAGCTTCTTTGAATATATTCTAATTTATTACCATTCCTGTGACAGACTAGTGAGAAATTACTGAAGAAAAGGGCCTAAGTAACACAAGACATATAAAGGGCTTTTAAAAACTTCTACTGTTAGAAGATTATGCTGTCTTTACATCATGCTACTTTGGATAGCATTCCAGAATGTCTTTCCATTCAATTCAACAAATATTTATTAACCATACATTACATAAGGGAAATTCAAAACATAGAGCTAGTGTACAATAGAAAGAATTAAAACATACCAATAGTACATAAGTACATAAGAAAGATTTAAAATGAAATTATAAAGCTGAAAGGTAATTGTCCCCAATTATAATTTTAAGGAATTCTTTTTTTTCTGTGAGCTTTTGAACCTCCTTTTCCATTTAACTAATTCTGTTTTTTAAGCTATTAATTTCTTCTTGCATTACTTTCATTTCTCTTCCCCATTTTTCCTTTGCCTCTCTTATTTGATTTTTTAATTCCTATTTGAGCTCTTTTAGAGAATAAGACCAATTCCTGTTTTTCTTAGAAGATTTGCAAGGGATCTCACTGCACTCTTCTGAATCTCTCTTTCTCTTCATAATAATTTCCTATGGTAAAGCATGTTTTTTTCCCTTTCCTTTTTATCTTAAAGGTGCACTCTGTTCTCAGGTTAGAGGGGGCAGTTTTTTAAATGTTGGTTTTTCCTTGCTGCTACCGTCAGCTCTAATTCTGGGTTTTTGCAAGTTTCAGTTCTTCCAAGATGTTATGATAGCCAATGGAGGTAAAGCTCAGAAAGTCACCTCCTTTGGCTGATTCAGTATCCTCTAGGACTGCTGATGCCTTCCTGGACTCAAAGGATTATGAGTCACCTTGTACTGGGGCTTAGGGCCTTAAGCCTGGTCAAGAGCTCTGGGCCTCCTCTTAGGCTTGTATGTGCCAGGCTCAGGGCATGGAACTTCAAGGGGTAGGCTAGGAGTAAGTACTCTTCTGTTGCCTTAGGCAGGGCTTCAAGTTGTCAAAGTTGGCTTTGCCCAGGTTCAGAACCTGAAGCAATAGATAGAGGGGTGGGTGGCTTGCTGTTGTTTTTGCCAGAAGTACTCCTTAGTGCCAGTACTTTACTTGCAGCTGTACTCCCCTCCCAACCCTCCCATCCCAGTGAAATAGACCCTCTCTGCCCACCTTCTAAGATGTTCCCTACAGGAGAATTGCTTCACTCAGTCCCCTTATTGGATCTGTCATTTTAGCATTCATTTTGAGGTATTATTTTAAGATTGGTTGGATAGGATTCTTAAAGTGGTTCCAGCTTCCTGTGCTTGTAATCCACAATCTTAGCCCCATCTTTAAAAGGTAATTGTGAAGTATAGTCTTCTGCTTCTGGTTTCCCAAATAGATAATGGCATTCAATTTTAAGTAAACCCTCATTTTCATGTTTAAGTTCTAATTAAAAAATGCTTCTTAAGCATATATGTGTATATATATGCATATATATGTATATATATATATATATATATTGTATATCCAGATTTATCTGTCTCTCCATCTATCTGTTTGTCTGCATATCTTACAGGAATGAGCAGCATTGTTATAACAACAATGGTTTTGGATCTGAAAACCTTGAGTTCTTATACCATTTCAGCCACTTAATTAGGGATGTGGCTTTGGACAAGTCACATAGCTTCTATGAGCCTCACTTTCTTCATCTGTAAAGTGAAAATGAGGGATACTTTTGTGTTTCTAGCATGGTTGATGAGAGGATCCAGTGACTTAACATATGGAAAGAACCCTATTGGGTTGTGACCTATTATTTTTTCTTTTATGTTAAATTGCTGATTTCTCTTGTTTTACTCTCTGTTGAACGAGGCACCCTCTTCAGAGAAAGTTTATATGAAGAGGAGAGGTAATTGAAAACATAATCCATATAGTTAAGAGTAAAAACAATCTTTTGCTAAAGTGATTTGGGTCTTTCAGGATCAAGTTGCCAGAATTACATGGATCACCAAAAATCTCCAATTCACAACTTTATCTCAGGGGCAAAAAAATAGGCAGATATCTTGATGCTTTCTACTGGCAGTTTTGAATATTTCTTAATCCAGTCATCTGCAAGAGTTTCTTATATTGCAAAAGTGAAGTTTAATGTTCATTTATGATTTTTTAATCCCATAACTTCTGTGTATTAGCTCCTAGGTGGAAGAGTGGTAAGGGTGGGCAATGGGGGTCAAGTGACTTGCCCAGGGTCACACAGCTGGGAAGTGTCTGAGACCGAATTTGAACCTAGGACCTCCCATCTCTAGGCCTAACTCTCAATCCACTGAGCTACCCAGCTGCCCCCTCATTTATGATGTAATAAGGGAATAAAGCAAGTGGATAGGATTTGTGAGTCCCTAAGTCAGTAAGTGGGAAAGGAGGGTACAATGGTGAAGGTAGTAGATTGAGGTGGTAGGAGAGATGATGAGGTAGCTGGGCAGGCAGCTGCAACAGGGAGACACAGACTGGGTACACAGGCTTGAGACAGAGGACACTGAAGGGAAACAGGCTGAACCCTTCCAGGTAGGAAGTGCACTTCTACAGACAAAAGGTTAGGGCCAGCCAGAAATGGTTTAAAACTAACTAGAGGGCTTTCTAGTCAGTTTCTCAGGCTCACAAAGAGTCCCAGGGCTCTTCCCTGTCTGTGAAATAAAAGGGCTTTTCAGAGGAAGTATAGAGATCACCACTTCCTCCAAGATGGACGCCTCGACTCCCCTCAGGACCCAAAGAGAAACTATTCCTTTCTCTCCTTATCCCTCTTTTATCATTCAACCAATGATTTAGCAAAAGGTTTGATTAAATGACAACAGGGTTTATTAAGTTTCAGGGTTGATTATAAAGGACAGAGGGACACAAGGCTTCTCTAATAACTGCCTAGGGAGAAGCTCCAGGTGGGGGAGGGACACAGGAATGGGGCAGAATGAGCAAGAGCCTGCTCCCACTCAGCCCAGGGAGGCTTTGTTGCCTTTAAGGTTAGGGAAGTTATACACAATGTAGTACAGAGAGAAGGGGGTCATAGCAGTTTTTACAGGCTTTGGCTGAGTTCTAATGTCAGTTAGGAGTTTAGAATCTTGGAAGAAAGTTTCAGTTGGACCTAGGACCTCGTGGAGAGAGCCAGGGCCAGCCGAGCTGCTTCTTCTCCTTTCTAAAGATTGAAAATTTAGCCTAGCTTTGGAGTATTTATTTGAGATTTGTTAATTTAGATAAACCCTTTGAATCTCCATACCCTACCTCATTTCCCTACCCTCCTTCCCTAACCTAATGTCTGTGAGGAGTGAATAAGGAGAGTGAATCAGAGAGTAGTTTCAAATCTGTGAGGGTTTAGCTATACTTTGGCAGTACTTTATCTAGAGAGGTTAGGTAGTTATCATCATATTCCCTTTTGATTTCAAGATCACCTTAAGAGTTGAGTCAGGACAGGACCTTGCTCAAACCCCATTTCTGCTTCCCTTTCCCTACCTGAGGTTTCTTTAAGCAACGGTTAGGACTGCCTTTAACCCCCTTTACCTGACAATTTAACCTGAGAAAACAATAAACCCCTTTTGTGTTTAAAACAGACCTGTTAGTTACTTTGTCAGTTAATTAGCAAGAAAGAGAAGAAGAGGAATAGAACCAGCATACTCTGGGCTTGAAGGGAAGCCAGGGTATCCATCTTCAAGGAAGGTGTAACTTCAAAACAAGTCCCTTCCTGTGAAATTAACTAAAGCCTGTAGTTAATTTCAATTCAGTCTATTTCCCTCAGTTTGTCTTTAGTCTAAGTCCTAGCCTATAAGCCCTGCTGCTCTTTGCCTGTTCAAATTAATTCCTCCTCTCCCTGAAGATCTTTGTTACCTTCAGTGTTATACTCCCTGACTTCAGCCTCATATTATATCCTGAATCTCACTATTCCATCCTACCTGCAACTCATATTATTTACCTAGCAAGTCCCTGACAACCTCCCTTCCAAAATCCTCTTTAACCTAACACCTTTCCCAAATTCTCCCATAACAACAATGAATCAGGATATAGTTTGTATCAAGGGTAAGCCCTACTTGACTATGGGGAAAACTAAGTCTTCAAAATTTGATTGCTACCACCCAAAATTCACCCTTCTCCCAAAACCCACAGGAAATTAAGAAAAGAAATGGGGATTGAAATAGGGAAGGCCAGGAAGATCCAGAGGAATTAGCTAAGCTAAAAAAATCTCAAGAGAAAAGGCACAGAATCAAGGCCAGGTTTCAGCCCAAAGACCCAGCTCAGTTGCTCTTCCACTCTGACCAAGCCTCCGGGGTCAACTGCCGCTAGCCAGGGTTCTAAACCCTTTCAATTGTCAGAAATTTTGCAGTTAGCCTTTTGCAGGGTTGATTGTACCTCTTCACTACAATGATTTTGTTGGGTTTATTTATAGGACTTTTTGTCCAATAAGGAAACTGCTACAAAACCTTGACTAAGATGATGTTTCCTATAGTGGGGCAAGGAATTGTTTTTAAAGAAAGGGTGCCTTGTTTGGTGTTATAGCAAATCATTTATCATTACAATAGAGATAATTCAAGTGAGCGATATCATGAGCATAATCTAGTGCAACACATATCATCTTCTGAACTAGAAAACATGGGTTTGTCTTTGCTACAATTAGTTGTATGACTTTGTAGAAGTAGTACAATGAAAAAAAAAAAAGGATTGGCTCTTTAATCAGATCATTTTCCAAATTCCACCTCTCATACTTACTATTTTCATGACCTTAAGGTAAGTTGTCCTCCCTTCCTGGACCTCAATTTTTTGACTTGTAAAATGAAGTGTCCCTTCCAGCTCTACATCTATGATCGTAAGCCATTCTATCTTTCTAGCCAAAGGGGTCCATGACACAAAAGAGGTCAAGAATCCCTAAGGTATAGCATATCTGAGTTCTCTTCCAGCTCTCTGATTCTGTGCTTTTCTTTTTATCATGGCACTATCTTCATATTGTTTACAGAATGTAATTTGCCTTGTTAATTTGCTTCATTTTATGGGAAAACATGTTTCCTGTAAAACAACCAGATGTAGTATAGTCAAACAATTGCTCATTTAACTGACTACTAAAATCCTGGTATATAGGAAGAAATGTTTTTATGTTAATATATAGTGAAATATCTTTCAATTCTGAGCTATTGCGCAAAAATATCATAAATACTTTGTGTGACTAGAACTGGAAAAAAGGGCTTCTCCTTTTGGCAACCCCCTTTTAATTCACAGATGACTTGAGCAAGTAGTCATGCTCATTTCCAAGATTTAGGTGTATCATTTGTCAAAGACACAACTGAAACTAGCGCCACATTGGTCCAAAGTCTTTCCTTGGTTTCCCATACAGAGTATGAGGAACACAAATTCTGCTCTCATAGGCACCCACACAATATTATTTTCTACAAGTTGATTTTCTTGGTTGCAGCAGATGTGAAAAGATGAGAGATTTCTTAGCATAGAAAGTGTCAAAGAAGACTTGATTATGGTGCTTGAACCAGAACAGGGAGGCCCTTTTCGTCTTCTTCCCTACTCACCTAATGTCCCAAAAGAAAAGACTTAGTCAGCAGTTTCTAGCTTCCAATTAGTAGCAAGACACAGTAATTGTTACTTAAATGTGGTAAAAGGAGATTCACTGACAGGAATTATGAGCCTCAAGAGGGTGGAAAAAACATAAACTTACCTTTAAATCACTCATGTCTAAAAAAAAAAATTGAAATGCATATAAAATGAAGTTCTCTTCCTGTACTGTGCTTTGGTTTAGAAATTAAGGATGCTGTCACTGTTTTAAACTATTATTAGGGTTCCCACTTACCCACTTGACACCCTTACCATGGAAACATTATATCACCTAGTAATAGCTTATGTAGTAGGCTTGAAACTTAGAGTCAGCATCATATATATATTTTTTTAAGGTGGAAAGTGTTTTAGAGATTGTTCAGCCCACTCTCTCATTTTACAGATGATAAAACTGATGCACATGGAAGATGAGTGACTTGCCCAGTCACTCATTCAATATTTGTCCGAGATAGGATTCAAACCCAGTGCTTCTGGACTCCAAATCCAGTGCATTATCCAACTGCATGTAAGCTTTAAAAGAAACCTGTTTTTGAACCCATTCTCTTCCCTTAACTCCTCACCAATTTGAAGAGATAGCATTAAAATTCTAGGGTGGAGCTCAGGAATTCTCCCTATCTTTTGAACATGCCTATTAAAGATACCACCATTTTTTTGGTCATCTAGGCTACTTGCAATCTTAGTGTCATTCCTAAAAATTCAGTTATTCATTTAATTCATCTAGTTAGTTGATGAATGTTGGCTTTTTATTTTATTTTTTATTCTTTACAATATTTCTCATATTTGTCACTTTCTTTCCATTCACATAGACAACACTCTAGTTCAAGCCCTAGTTACCTTGTACCTGAACAACTGCATTACCCTTCTATTTGGCCTTTTAACCTTGAGTTTCTTCCCAGGTCAATCCACCCTCAATACTGTTGCTAATGAATCCATTCATTAAAGTCTGATCTTGAACCCTTCTGCTCCCCACCAGCATAAGCACAATGTACCATAAAACCCAGATTTATTTCAAATGTAGGCTCAAAAATACCTTTAGGATCAAATATAGTCCTTGGGTAATCACTTAAAAATATTAACTACATAGACCTTCCTACCATTCCAGTGTTCTAGATTATACTATTCTGCATATTCTATAGCCCAGCCATATCATTACATTTGCCATTCCATATGCACAATGTTCAAACTCCCATATCTGTGCCTTTGTACTGGTTGTTCTATGCCTAGAATATATTTTCTTCTTAGCTCTGTCTCTTGGAATTCTTAATATCCTTCAAGAACCAATTCAGGTACAGTTTTCTGCAAGATATTTTTCATGATGTTAGTGCCCTCCTTCCCAAAACTGTGTATTCGTTTTTTTGTATTCCATATAGGCCTGCCATTTCTTACCTCCTTTGAATGTAAGCTCCTTGGAGAAAGAAATATTTTATTTTTGTCTTTGTCTCTCCGGAACTAAGCCTAATACCTGGTAGATAAATTCTTGCTTAATTCATTGATCCTTATTTTCCTCACATTGAAAATTATGTTACTAATACAAAAACTAATAAAACATTTCTAAAAATCTAATAAAAAAGGTAGTTCTTACCTTAAAAGGTAAACTGAGGATCAAATGAAATAATGGGTGTAGAGTGCTTCACCAACTTAAAAATGCGGTGATTTGTTACTGTTTCAGGATTGTCTGACTCTTTGTGACCCCATTTTGGAGTTTTCTTTGCACAGATCCAGGAATGGTTTGCCTTTTCCCTCTTCAGGTCATTTTACAGATGAGGAAAATAAGGCAAACAGGGGGAAGTGACTTGACCAGGGTCAGACAGCTAGTAAGTGGCTTCAGGCTTGGTACTCTATCCACCATGCCACCTGTCTACCTCTTTAAAATGATACCTACATATATTTATTTTATATATTTTTTTATTTCAGTCAGATATTATAAAGAAATCTTGGTGAGAACCTCCTTGTATCCAACAGATTGACAACTATTCTACAACAATATCTTAGAAAGCAATATGGATTACTTAGAAATTAAATGACTTGTCTAGAGGGAAACCAATATATATTTCAGAGATGAGACTTAAACCTATATGTTCCTGACTAAGAATCTGATTCACAATGCATTATATCACATATTTTTTTTCATTGCTGAGGTGATATGTAATTATCAGTTTGGGGAGTTACCTTCTGATTATCCCTGTTTTCTTGCTTGTTTTATTATCCTCGGTTTCAAAAGGTAGTTAATTATCTGTAAATGGAATAACTGAACTCTAGATTAAGTAAAATTTAGACTTCTGGTAATAACACCATCCCAGCAGGGACATTTGGAGAACCCTTTAGTTGCTGAATTGGGACACCTCCCACAAATTTGGGCATGTACTTAGGCCACTTGCTGAGAGACATATTTTGCTGGGATGACAGAGTAAATCCTATTTGGTACTTATAACTGAGTGGCTATGTTAAAAATGATTGACCATTAAAGAGTGGGAGAATGGACTCTTGGGAACTAGGAAGATGGATGGCACTCATAGTATAAAAATGTAAAAATAGATCAATCCATTGTCTTTTGAGACCCTTCTCTTTGGGAATTTTTGTCTAATAGGGTTTTTTTTTCTTCCTAGGACTTCTAGTATTAGGAACGCTAGACTGTGAGGGAAGAGAGAGGTGGTGATATACAGCCGTGATGCAGGCAGGATTATGCAATGCTCTTTTTCTTTATGCTGTTCAATAAGCCCCTTTTCACAGAGCCCAAGATAGACACTTACAATACTGAATATTGCCCTAGACCAGGTCTTACTATAATGATTTTCCAATGTTAAAAGTAGACAAGAAAGGATGAGGAACCCCCGCAAAAGACAAAACATTTATGTGATTATTCAAGTATACTCCATACTATATACCATACGTACCATACGCAGAGAATTTGATATTAATTATATTAATAAATATGTGAATTCTATGGGATCTTTGGTTCAGAGGCTAATTTCTCTTGTTTTTGAATCATCACTGAATTGTTCTTTTATGATTTATATCAGTGATTCCCAAAGTGGGTGCCACTGCCCCCTGGTGGGTGCTGCAGTGATCCAGGGAGGCAGTGATGGCCACAAGTGCATTTGGGGGCAGTGAATAACTGTAAGGGGGCAATGATAGTATGTGACAGGGGGTACTGAGTAATATTTTTTCTGGAAAAGGGGCGGTAGGCCAAAAAAGTTTGGGAACCACTGATTTATATGTAATTTGTCAGCAAATGCCATGACATTTCTAACTGAGTGGGCCTCTTATTCCATAAAGAAAAGTTATATCAGTGAGGCTTGGTAGGAAGAAGGTGAAAAGGTAGGGAGACAGAGCCATAGAAAAAGATAGAAAGAAGAAAAAGAAAAAGCAAGAGAGACAGACAGAGAAAAGTAGGAGGGGAGGGAGGAAGGGAGACAGACAGAGAGACAGAGAGACATATTTTTTTTCTCTTCTGAAGAAATAAAGGCTTTGATCATTATTACTTTTAGTGAGCTCTATAAGAAATTGTGACTCTATTCACTACTGAGTTCCACTGATATCTAAATTTTTAGGGTTACATAACATTAAGGTCAGTTTCTTGCTCCTTTATAAGCATTCATCAGTAGAATTAAGACCTACCCATACATTGCTCCTTCCTAGATTTGCACACGTTGCGTAAGGTTAATTTGTCAATTTCCAATCCAAGTTTCTCCTTCTTTTCTCTTTTATCATAAAAGACAATGAGTTCTGTAACAATAGTTTCAGATTTTGTCCATCCTTGTCATCTCTAGTAGAGAGTCTCACAGTACTTGAATGGAAAGTAAAACCCAATGTTATAGCTGTTTTCTTTTTCTTTTTTTGTTTTATACTCTAGATCTATATAAATGGGTGGCCAAATGATGTCTATTAAAAATTAAAAAAAACAGATTACCCTTTAGAAGATAAAGTAAAATTGCCCAGATGTTGAATTTTGTTGACCAGTTTTATAGAGTTGTCATAAATCCTGGCAGTTTGTCCTAGGAAAGGGTAAAGAAAAGTGAGGGTAGAAGAGAGAATCAAAAAGTCTAATTAGCACTTTCCATTTAATCTCTGCAATATCTGCTTTGCACCTAGGAAACCACAGTATTTATTAGAAAAAAGGCACCGAGGATTTAAAAACTATTGTAATCCATTCTGCCCAGGGGAAAGCATTTGAAAGGGAATAAAGAGACAATCTGTTTTAAGGGATAAATAATCTTTGATAATTATGTTTTTCCTCTCTACAGAAGCTTCATTTCCAGTAACCCAAATGACAAACAGGTGACCTATTAGCAGCCAACTCTCATTCATTTGGAGAAAATGACTGGATTTTGATGTTTATTTTGTCTTTTAAAGCTCCAAATTTGAAAATCAAGACCAGTGGTAAAAGCTCATCCAATCTGAGAGAATCTCAGTTTATCCATTGGGAAAGCTGGTATTTTCCAGTCCTACTTCACAAGAAAAAGTTCTAATTTTAACTCTCTTATAGGAATAGAGGTGACAGCCCCTTATTGCCTTCACTTGCTTAAAAAAATTTTTTTTTGGCAGACAGATAAGGTATTAGAATAGACTCTACAGATATAAATAAATAAACATGGGAAATATGAGTTGCTGAGATGGATGCATACAAAACTCTGTCTAAAAGGGAAGTAACTTTTCTCCATTCTTGCTAATGAAAGCTGAAATACATCAATAACTCTGTCTCCCCTGGATGAAAGCTAAAAGCTGCTCTTGATAAGCAATAAATAAATGATTGCAAGGAAATATATACATACAAGTCTCATTGAAACTGAACTCAATTTCTAATCCATGAAAGCCCATGAGCAGATCCAGCAAATGGAGTAAAGTATTACTCAGCCATGCTTTTAGGAGCACATTTTGAATGAGAGCTAATTTCTTCCAGATGCATAAAAGGTTCATCCTCTAAATCATAGGATCTTAGAATTGGATGGCCCTTCACAGGGCACCTAGTCCATCCTCCTTACTGAAACTTAAATGCCCATTTCCAACATTCTGGAAAAATCCTTGAAAACAGTTCAGCTTCTTCTTGAAAAGTTACTATGTCTTGGAATCAATCACTAACTATGGAGGCAGTCCATTCCATTTGGGGTCGAATTTATTTGTTTGGGGCAGCAAAGGGGGATCAACAGTAGTTAGAGTTCTGGACTTGAAATCAGAAAAATCCAAGTTCAGATTGAGGCTTCAGATACTAAGCTGTGTGACCCTGGACAAGTCACTTAATCACTTAGTTTCTTGAAAAGGACATAATAATAGCACCTTCCTCCTAGGGTTATGGTAAGACTTAAATAAGCTATTTGTAAAGCACTTTATAATATGTAAAGCACTATGCAAATGCTAGATATTATTAGGATCTTGTCCCTTAAATTTTAGCCTCCCTGGAATTTTAACTCCTAATCCCTCCTTTCCAAAGGGGATCAAGCATAAAAAGTTTAATTCTTCTTTCCCATCTTATATTTTTGAATACTAAAGACTGTCAATTCTTTTCCCTTTCTACTCCCTCACCGAGAATCCCCCCCTTCAGACTATATTCCAGTAGAATATTTACAAATTTCTTTAACATCCTCTGACCTTATATCACTTTGACAATGTCTCTTCTAAAATATCCTCAGAAGCCAATACAATCCTCTAAATGTAAATTAACAATAACCGAGTGTAATAGTAATTTTATCTTTCTCTTTTTTGAATTCATCCTTCTAGTAATCTTTAATTGGCATATATGGAAATGAACGGAAAGCTTCAAGTAGTATCTTATTTAATATCTGGCTTTAAATGTAGAATAAAATAATAAGATTATGAATGTGAACAGAGTTAGGAGAGCTTAGTGATTAGAAGGCCAGCCTCAGAATCAGGAAAGTTCTGCCTCTAAAACATATTGAGGGAGCACTAGGTTGTTCAGTGGATAGAGAGCCAGGCCTAGAGATAGGAGGTCCTGGGTTCAAATGTGAATTCACACACTTCCTACTGCATGATATGGGGCAAGTCACTTAACAACCTCATTGTTTAGCCCTTATTGCAATTCTGTCTTTGAATCAATATAGTATTGATTTGAAGAGATAAAGGATTAAAAAATATGTTGACTTTGTCATCTTGAGCAAGTCACTTAGCCTCTTAGTACCTCAGACTCTTCTTTAAGACTAAAAGTTTTAGTCCTTTTGATAAGCAGAATTACTTTAGGCAGTTTGTGATATATGTCATGTTGTATCAACAAGTCAAGGATCTGTGGTTCATTAGATCAGGTCTAAAATATCTCTGTAACAGGTTCTGACTTGTGGATCAGAGCCTCCTGTTAGCATCACTCCCTGCAGAGACCTTGGGGAGCTTGCTTTGGAGAGAATTGTAATGATGTGGAAGGCAGGTACCTTGGAAAGACTTTAGAACTTACATAGATATTTTGTACTCTGCTGTGGCTGGCTAATTATGTGGTGACAAGGAGGCCCTTTGATTGGCTTTTACCATATAAAGAAACTATCTGCCAGCATTATCCATTCTCTCCCTGGCTACACTTTTGGTAGATTTGTTGAACCCTTCCACTCTGGCATCTGGTTAAGAAAAATGCATTTCATTCCATATGATTCATAGGCTTTTTTTTCCATCATGATCTTGTGGCCTCAAACCGTCCCTCCCCCCCAAAAAAAAACAGTCCTTCATCTTTAGCCTGTGAGTTAGTTCCTTTTCTGTTTTAGCAAAGGTTGTGGGGCCTCTTATCATGTAGATTTCAAAAAATTAGGAAGGAGTTTTGGTACACTGGTATTCACAGGATGATGTTCCTTGTTGCACCCCAAATAGAATTGATACCTAAACAATTAAGGAGTGAGGGGATATCCTCAATTGGAAAATGGATGAACAAATAGTGATATTTATTGGTGGTACATATTGGTGATGGAATACTATTGTGCTAAAAAAATGATAAGCAAGATGATTTCAGAAAAAGTTGGAAAGATCTCCTTTGATGCAAAGCAAAATAAACAGAACCAGGAGAATATTGTACAAAGTAACAGCAATATTGTACAATGATCAAATATGAAAACTTGGCTACTCTCAGCAGCAATGATCTGGGACAATTCTGAGAGAATTATGACAGGGAATGCTATCCACTACCAGAGAAAGAATTATTGGAGTCATCTTTCATATCAGTTTTGTTTTGGGGTTTTGGTTTTGTATGTGTATTCTTGCAACAATGACCAATATGAAAGTGTATGGTCAAGATCAAATTGCTTAACATCTTGGAGTTAGTGGAGGGAAGGGATAGAGACATCTGGATCTCATAAATTTGGAAAATGTATGTTGAAAATTATTAGTACATATGACTGGGAAAATAAAATATCTGTGAATTAAAAAAAACAAAGAATGATTTTTGGGGTGTGACCTTCTGCACCCTGGTCAGCAAAAGTTGAGGTGGTGACACATCCAGCAATCGAGCCACATATGGACACGCACTTAATGGGAACAAATTCATGTAGAAATTGAGCTATGTCCCAAGAAATTGGGAAGTGAGGGAGAAATATCAGAACATATTTTCCTAATACAGCTGTGAAACAATTACCCAATTATCAAGTCAAGTCAAATTAAGTATTTGTTAAATATGTACTATGTACTAGGAACTATAGTAAATTCTGGAATGCAGAGAAAATTAAACAAAAGAAAACCTGTCCCTGTTCTCCAAAAACTTTATATTGTAATATAAAAGCATATTGATGTTAAGAACAGAGCTGTTGGGTACTCAAGCTATTGACAATAGAGAAGAAAAAAACCCCAAATTCCTCAGGTTACCCTGAAGGTAGATATAGCAAGCCTGCCTCTGGGAGAGAGGACAAGACCATACCTGTTACATGTTTGTAACATGTAGTAAGTAAGTAAGGAAAATCTGCCAATGAGCTTATTTAGAAGAATTCCCATTGAAAGAAGGCACATAAGAAATATCAGTATTCTACCAGTTAGGTACTACTACTACTAGCCCAACAAATGTCATTTCATGAATATTTGTGATTAGGCCCTCTCTAGTTAATGTAGAATAGAATGTCTGGGTTCTAATTTCCTCATCTATATCATGAAGGGGATGGGAACAGATTATTTTTAAGTTTACTGCCATATCTAAAGATTTAAAGAATCTCTTAGAAGATTAATTCCAATCCCTTCATTTTACATGTGAAGAAAGTGAGGTCCAAAGAAGATTGGTGTTCTACGTCTGACAGATAGTAAATGGGAGAAACCAGGGGCTCAGATTCCTATACCACTGGCCCTTCTCCATTATTACACAGCCTTGCTTTTCAAAACCCTGTATCTCAACATTCTTACATTCTTAGAATCACGAATCCCAGATTTTTAGGTTGTTTCTTTTCTTAGGTTGCTTCCAGATCGAACATTTTCTCATATTGTGACTACCCAACAAAGGCAAAATTAGGTGGCCAAGAATGTTCTCTTTGCTCTTTAATCTGCAACACTCTTTCTAGCTGCTTGGCTCTCAGGCATACTGTGCCCTGCTTCCCTCCTACAGGAAGAGTCTGGTTGCTTGCAGTTTTGCCAATCTCATGCTTTGATTTTATCTAAATCAAGGGGAAAATCTAGCACCCAGATAGTTTCCAACCAGGTTGGCTCTGGTTTTCTATCCCATTTAAGCATAGATGCTAGTTAGAGTGTAA
Organism: Gracilinanus agilis; assembly: GCF_016433145.1. Classification (NCBI taxonomy): domain Eukaryota; kingdom Metazoa; phylum Chordata; class Mammalia; order Didelphimorphia; family Didelphidae; genus Gracilinanus; species Gracilinanus agilis. The sequence continues at coordinate 398,073,853 of NC_058131.1, read as the reverse complement.
GCAGTAAGGCTGCTGTCCTTGCTAACATAATTGTGATTTGGCTCATTGGCATCATATTAAAATTTCAATTGAGCAGATGGTGCCAGGATTTTAACTTATGCTTATCAGATACAGATGGTCCAAACAGTGAACTTGTGTTGGTTATTTTTGTTTAGAGCAGGTTAAGTATAAATAACATAATCATTTTTCTTTGGTGATTTTTTTTTGGAGGGGACGAGGAAGAGAGATAATGATTTCAAAAGGGCATCTTTCATTCTTTATCCTTTTGTGGAGAAAGTATTTGGTGTTCATTGATACTAATGCCCCTTTCCCTCCCCATCCAATATTATCTCATTCTCTCTTCCAGAAACCTGTTATATTTATTCTCTTGCTGGTTACCAGAATCCCTAAAACCCCTGCAGTGGAAGCTGATGTGGAAAGTCTGATTGGAGCCATTATGATTGCTCAGCTCTCAGATTCCATCATTACAGTGTCTGGAATATTTCCCACCTGGGGAAATTGCCCTCAAAACCAAGAAGAAACTTGACATCTAATTTCACGAAATCCATAAGCTCTGAATTCTTGGCATTGACCATGATACTGCTAATAATGATAATAAAACAATGGCAGCAATGATGAAAATGATTTTTAAAAAAATTAACATTTATTATATTAGGATTAAAACATGTTTAGGCACAATTCTCATTTGAATCTCACAGAATTTAGTTGACTTATCCATGGCAGCGCTCACTCAACTAATAAACATCTATCAAATATCTTATTGATCCTTGATATATATGATATTAAATGCTAGGGATACAAAGGAGAAAAAAATCCTCTCTCAGGAGATTTAAATTCTGTGGAGGGAGACATGTATACAAATAAAAAAATTATATACCAATCTTGTGATTTGACCCAAATAGAGAAATCCAATGTGAGAGTACTCTTACTATGGAACCATGGCAGTGCCTTTTCTGCAACTTAATCTTAGTTACTAGAACACTGAGGTGTTAAGTGACTTGCCCAAGGTAACACAGCCAGTATGTGTCTGAGGTGGAACTTGCAATTAGGTCTTTGTGGCTAGCTCTCTATCTACCATGCCACATTGCTTGTCATGAATGAACACATACATACAAAGCATATTAAGTAAATATAAGGAAATTTCATAAGAAGAGGCACTAGGATCTAGAAGAACAAGAGAAGGTCTCACATAGGAAGTGCTATATGAGCTGTGCTTTGAAGGGAGCTAAGGATTTTTTTAATAAAATTGTTATGTTTTCAATTATTAAACATTCATCTTTTTTCTTTCTCTCCCAGTTCCCCCTAACAACAGAAAAAAAGAAATACAGAATCTTGTATCACATTAACACAGTCAAACAAAATAAATTTCCACATTGATCACATGGCCAAACATTTCCACATGGCTCAAAATGCACTTCTTACTCTATATATTAGCCATCATCTCTTTGTCATGAGATGGAAAACATTCTTTTCAAGCCCTCTGGAATCATGGTGGCTCATTTAGTTGATCAGATTTCTTCAGTTTTTATAACCATGTTAGAGTACAAATTATTCCTTTGGTTCTGCTCTCTTCACTCTGCATCAACTCATAAAAGTCATTCCATGTCTCATTGGAACTATTTCCCCCACTCATTTCTTATTACACATTGCAATGACAATGTATCATATTCTACTGCATCGGTGTACCACAGTTGTTCAGTCATTTCCCCAAATGATAGGCATCCCTTAGGGAATAATAATAGCATCTGCTTCACAAGGTAATTTCAAGGATCAAATGAGATAACATAAGTGAAGAATGTTGCATACCTTAAAAAGTTATACAGATTTATATAACTAGGGATATTCAAGATATATACAGTATATAGAAGATTTATATTTATATGCATGCATGTGTGTATATGTATAATTCAGATGTAATATATTTTCTTAAAATATTACATATAATATATATTTTATGTAAAATCTAGGCCAGTTCTCTATAACTGTGACTTAGGAAAAAGCCTGACCCTTATCACTTTTGCCCTACAGTATCTAGTGGGGTTTTTAAGTATCTATTGTAAAGGGTATTGACTTTTACTTTCCTTTTACATATTTACTTAGTAGTTATAATAAATAGTTTTTTATAATTGGCCTGAGAAAGATTTTTGCAACTGCCTGGAGGCCATATTTTTCAATGGACAAATTGAGAACCTGTTCACACCTGATACAACTATGAATATAGTCAATATACCAATAATTAGGAAAGGGTCAATACCATTTACAACATTATAGAACTGCCTAACCTAAAAATAACCAACTGAAATTTGAAGGCTTCTCTTGTTGAGAGATATCTGTAGTCTGAATAGACCCAGTTGTAAAGAATAAAAAACAAAAGTAAAATCTGCATTTTATTAAGATACATAAGGAGCTACATTGATATACACCTTTGCTTGAGCTTCTGGTATATATGTCAAAGAACAGTACCAGAAGGAAAGTCAAGGCAAGAGGCATTATGGGAAGCCTTTCCTAGTCAGAGAAACAGTAAGAGTTATGGGAATGAGTCAAAAAGCCATTATCTGGCATGAAATTTAAATTAATCACCTGATCTTGGTAGGTAGAAAGCTTCATATCAAGGAATATAAAAGCATTTACTAAATGCTTAATATGTGCAAATGCTGAGATTAGAAATAGAAAAGTAAGACAGTCCCAGCTCTAAGAGCTAGCATTCTAATAAGGGAGACAACAGAGATACAGAGAAGTTCAACTGCAAGTCATATGGAAAAGTCTCCTGGTCCTTAGGATGCATCAACAAAAGGGATGGATAGCAACACTTCTTCTTTAATGCCATTTCTGTATATAAAATCATGCCACTTTCCAATGCTGAATTTTGACAATGTCAAGGACTCGAGTGACAAGTTCTGGTTTTCTAGTAGCTGTGACTACAGCACCTGTAGGAGCAGGTCCCAGACCATGTCTCCCAGCATGAAAGTTGTAAGAGTTGGATTAGAAGCAGGACTAGGAGCTAGGCTGGGGACAGGAAGCTGGGGGCTTGGTTGGGAGGGGCTCTCTCTCCCAGATCCTTGGACTTGTCTAGCCAGGGGTGATAGTTGATGTTGGTAGTGACAAGGAATTGGACTCTTTTTCTATCATGACCTCATCCCTCAGTGATGACGAGGGAAAAATGGCTAAAAGTTAGCCCTATGGACTAGTGGGTACTTGTGGAAAGCCAATAAGAGAAACAGAGTCTCAAATAGATAAAAATCTGAGATTCCTCTTTTGACCCCTTTTGTTATCCACACAGTTTCTTGTTGGAAAGTATTGTGACCTTATTGAAAAGCTTTAAGCTCTTAGCAAACCAGTAGTCAAGAGGTTAACATTCTTCCCCTTTGGTCAGAAATGCAGCTGCTTGGCAACCCAAGGCTGAAACCCTAGTTTAGCAGGGGCATTTTGCCCCAGAGAAAAGTATTCTCAGACTTAACTTGTTGATAATCATGTAGCTGAAGGTCCAGCCTGGTTCTTATCTTCACCTTGAAGTTTCTGAGGTTTCTCTGTGTTGTCTAAATTCATTGCAATGTGTATGAAGCGGTAAAACTCTCTGTGCTTTTGGGTGAAAGGGAGTTTGAATTTTCATATATAATAACTTGTGACTCAGTGGCACTTTGGAGAAGCAGCTATGAGTTAACAGTCAAGATCGCCTCCTGTGTACAGTTTCTTAGCAGTTTCTTATCAACTAAGCCTCATTCCTTACCAGAGATGATAAATTGATCTCAACAGGTACTGTTATTTAAAATGGAAGAATGACTCCGTTTCTGGAAAGGGAGTCAGTCTTTTCACTCACCCATGGGGCAGTCAAAAGGGAAGCAATCTGAGGTCTCAAGCTGGAGCTCCTCCAAGACCAAGTTCAAAAGTAGGTCCTTGCATGAATAGGAATAATAATAATGATAAAAAAGGTGTATTCTAAAGTTTACAATGCCTATTAGCCTTAATAGAGGCAGCCAGGTACTATAGTAGATAGAGCACTAGGTCTGGAGTCAGGAAGACTCATAATCTGGCCTCAGAAACTTACTAGCTGTGTTACTTTGGGCAAATCACTTATTCCTGTTTTCTCAGTTTCTTCATCTGTAAATTGAGCTGGAGAAGGAAATGGCAGACCACTCCAGTATCTTTGTCAAGAAAACCCCAAATGGGATCACAAAGATCAGACACAGCTGAAATGACAGAACAACAACAAATTGCCATGATATCTCATTTGATCCTTGAAACTAGCTCCTAAAGTTGGTGCAATTATTATCCTCATTTTCCAAGTGAGAAAACTAAAAGCAAGAGACATTAAACAACTTGCCTCAGGTTATACAGCCAGTAAGTGTCTATGGAAAGATTTTAACTCAATTCTCTGTGATTCTAGGTCCAGTACTCTATTAGTTCTGTTATTCACTAGGCTTACTTTTCAAAATTACTATGATTCCATCCAAATATAGTAGGGCCCCAGTAGGATTTCTGTAAAGCAATTCAAATAGAAATGGATTCCTGACATACACATGTTGAATTAGAAAACCCCAAATTAACAATATCTATATTATATTATGATTTTTTAAAACCCCTATGTTCCATCTTGGAACCAATACTGTATATGGACTCCAAGGCAAAAGGGGTAAATTTAGTCTAGGCAGTGAGAGTTAAGTGACATAGCCAGGGGGGGCAGCTGGGTAGCTCAGTGGAGTGAGAGTCAGGCCTAGAGACAAGAGGTCCTAGGTTCAAACCCGGCCTCAGCCACTTCCCAGCTGTGTGACCCTGGGCAAGTCACTTGACCCCCATTGCCCACCCTTACCACTCTTCCACCTATGAGACAATACACCGAAGTTAAGGGTTAAAAAAAAATAAAAAAAAATTAAGTGACATGGCCAGGGTCATACAGCAAGGAAGTATCTGAGGCAAGATATGAAGTCAGTACCTCTCATCTCTATGTCTGGTTCTCCATCCAGTCAGCCACCCAGCTGCTCCTTGTATTTTAATTTATTTAACTAAATATTTCCCAATTACATTTTAATTTGGCCCCACCCTGGAGTTTTGCAAGGTACTTAAAGTCACTGGTCCAAGTTTGTCACCTCTACCCTGAAGGCTAATAGTGAGGTTTTATTCCAGGGCATGATGTTGTGGAAAGAACATTGAACTTGGAATTAGAGGACTTGAGTTTGAATTTGGTTCTGCTACATACTTCCTGTGTGACTTTGACTAAATCTCTTAACCTTTCTAGGCCTCAATTTTCTCATTTCTTAAATTTAGTGGGGTTTGAACAGGTGAATTGTAGGGCCCCTTTGAGCTCCAAATCCCTGTTCTTCTGAAAAATTATCTAGATTTGAACCCTGCTTCCAAAACTTATTATTGACTTCTTTGGACCTCAGTTTTCTTCATTTGCAAAATAGCCAAAATAACTCTAGTATTATCTCACATGACTGTCATCAGGATCAAATTAGATAACATAGATTCCCCAAAGTGCTCTTTTAACAAAGAAGTGTTATTTACAAGTCAACTTTTATTGTCTCTTCTTCTTCCTTGCCACATATTCTATTGGTCTAGGAATGATTGAATCAGAACTTTTATCTGATTTATTCCATTTTATGGAAAACAGCACAAAATAAGTAAAAAGTCTTATGACTAAATGCAACTCCCCTTTACCTTCCCTCTTGTACTCAGAATACATTACAGGGACATTGGAGGACAAGGCAAAAAAAAGAGTTTCCACTGAAGTTTGAGGTTGAAAGTTTATACTAAAGATACTCATCATACGTAGGTATTACTGTTGAATCATCCTTTTTCATAAAAACTCCAATTTCTATATGCTATGTAGGTTGGAAATTATAACCCAATCAATTAAGGTCACTGCCTTTTTTTTCCCCCCTTCTTACCTCAATCTTGTAATCAATGACTATGGTGGACAATTTGATTTTATTCAATGAGGCAAAGGAGGCTTCTGAGTGAATAGAAATGAAAGAGCTATCTGCAACTTCTCGCTACCATTCCCTTGCTGAATACAGTGATTTTCTGGTTACCTGATCTGGAGTGAATCATAAGTCAGTGGCAGAGAAAATCACAATGTACTAATTCATTGGGCCATGTTTTGCCTACGAAGCATAAATATTTGAAAGTTTGCATTACCATTTCTGAATGACTGGATTAAGTAGCTATGAAATATTAACTCCAGCTCTTTGGGCTCTGATTGAGATATTACCTTCAATATTCTCTCTCTCTCTCTCTCTCTCTCTCTCTCTCTCTCTCTCTCTCTCTCTCTCTCTCTCTCTCTTTCATGCCCTCCCCCTCCAAAAAAAAGCCTATGTTCTATGAAATGTGAAAGGAATCTCATTTTCATGTTGTGCTTCATTTACATTGTGTCATGTCTATATATGATTTGACAGCTATGTTGTAGTCATCTTGTCACACTGCTTACAGGAGTTCAACTACTTTACATGATTAGGTATATCTCCCAAATGTTGTGTATAAATTGAAGATTTAAAATCAACTCATACATGAAGAGTCTTAAGGGAGGTGGTTACTTAAAAGAAGTCCACAATGAATGCTTTTGTAAAGGTATGTACACTTTTGGAATTTCAGTTCATTTTTCAGTTCATTTCAGTTCATATTTTTGCAAGTTTGCAGTTTTACACATGAAGGTTTACTCAAGCTGAGCCAAACTCTATTTATGCTTTACTAGGGATAACTTTTAAAACCAGAAATAATTTATTTTCCCTGATGGTCATCTCCCACAGCGTTCAGAGGGTCTTGTCTATGCTACTCTGGGTCATATAGGCTTGAAAATTAATGTTCTTCTACTAAATAGCTCTTAGACAATTTATTTAGCCTCTTTGAGACTGAATTTCACCACTTGGCAAAATGAATACCACAATATCTAACCTATTTTACAGGACTTTTGTGAGGATCACATGAGATAACCCCTCGTCTTATCAGTTCCTCTATTCACTTGGGCACTGCTCTGGTTTTGGGCATCATTATCTCTCACGTGTACTATATCAACATCCTTTAATCAGTCTGCTAGCCTCCATGCTCTCTTTCTAATATATCTTCCAAATAGTTAAAATCATCATCTGAAAACATAAATCCTGCAATGTCACTCCCTTCTCAATAGTCTTTATTACTCCTGATTGACTAGAATAAAATGCAAATACCTCAGCTGGGCATTTAAGTCTTCACAATTTGGATTTAGCCTATCTTCAAGACTTAATACCTCAGCTTCACAGGCTGTGTTCTTGCCACACTATCCTATTGCTGTTACTAAAATGTGGAATTCCATCTCCATCCTTCATACTACTTCTTAGGCTGTCAGGTTAAATGTGCTCCTTACTCACATTTACTTCTTAGTAGCTTATATTTATATCTTACTTACTATATACCAGGCATGGTGTTAGGCACTTTACAAATATTATATCGTTTGATAATATATGTATAAGCCAGGGGAATTCTTTGTCAACTCTGGGAGGGGGAATGGAAGGGAGGTGGGAGACAAATGAATCATGTAACCATGGAAAAAATTAAAATTAAATTTAAAATTAAAAAAATATGTCATTTGATTCTCACAATCCTAGGAAGAAAGTGCTATCATTATCCTCATTTTATAGAGGGGAAAACTGAGGCAAGGAAAAGTTAAGTGACTTGCTCAGAGCCACACAGTTCAGGGAGATATCAGAGGCTAGATTTGAATTTAGGGCTTCCTCATTCCAAGGCTGAACCACTTATCTACCTATAAAGATACTTTTATAACTTCCTATACTTCTTTGAATTCTTATCTTCTTTCAAATCTCTCTATGTGTCCTGCCTCCTATTTACTTTCCTGATCCTCCTACTTATTATTCTCTCCATCTGCAAAATTATCTTTACTTACTTATTTGAATACATGTTATACTTTCTAAATAATATATAAATTCACAAGGAGAGAGGATAATTTGTCTCCACAGTACCTTGCACAGCTCTTTAGGTTGTGGGTCCTGGGGTGAGTGAAAAGGCTTGGAACTGGCTATAATTTGTGGGATATAAATGGAAAGAATTCTATTAAAACTTACAATGTCTGTGGAGAAAGACAGAAAGGAACACAGGGTTATTTCTTCCAAATGGCACTGCTTCTATCCAACATTGCTTCCTTCATGAATTGAACTTAGACTTCTAAAGTGAGCCACAGCAGGAAAAAAATAAAAGGAGAAGGTAGCACAATATCTATAAAGATATTAACATACAAACTTATTAGAAAATGGTGCTCAGTCTGGTACTTTGTAGTGATGTCAAACTCATACATAAATATGAGCCATATATTAACTTAGAAACCCACAAATTATCTTTACTTATGTTGTATTATATTTCCCAATTACCATTTAATTTAGTAGGGATACACTCTTGAGACTGACACCTCTGCAGGCTTTAACTTCATGAGCAAAACAGAAATTAAAGTAGTAACATATAACTTTAAGTGCTACTACAGGGGAGTAAAATTTCAGAATAGATAAAAAGACAAGAAACCTACTGAAGAGAATAAATAAAAGAAAACATTCTCAGAAAGACATAGTAAAAAAAAAAAAAGAAAACTGATCAACAAAGTTGGAGAGGAGTCAATAAGGGAAAATTATGAATTAACCATTTAAACGACAGAGGAAAGGGAAATAAGGAACAAAAAGAAAAAAAACAAAGAGGAAAAGAAACCAAACATTTAAGTAAAATACCCAAAATTACGGGGCAGCTGGGTAGCTCAGTGGATTGAGAGCCAGGCCTAGAGACAGGAGGTCCTAGGTTCAAATCCAGCCTCAGACACTTCCTAGCTGTGTGACCTTGGGCAAGTCACTTGACCCCCATTGCCTACCCTTACCAATCTTCCACCTATAAGTCAATACACAGAAGTTAAGGGTTTAAAAATTTAAAAAAATAACCAAAACTAGGAAGAATAGTACTCAGGGCTGATCATGTCTCTTTAATTAAAATATTTCATAAATTAATTTATAGCTTTAGTGTACCAATTAACTAAAAGGACATTTCAAAGGGTTAGGCAAAATACTAAAATATTTGGAGGAGCAAAAATGAAGTAAGAATATTGCTACCAAACTTCAAATTATGTTATAAAGCAATAATCATAAAAAACCTTTAGCTACTTTTAAAAAAATAGACAGATCAATATACAAGACTAGACAAAGCATAGTTTAACTAAGTAAATGATATGCCTATGGAAGAACTCTGTATTTGACAAGAATTATTGGGAAACTTGTAAAGCACTCTGCCAAAAATTGTTTATACCAGTCTTTTATATTAGAGATCACATTAAACAACAAATGAATATTTGACCTGACTATTAAAAGTAGTATAAAAATAAAATGTTCATACTTTTTGACCCAAAGATTCTCCTACTAGGTATATGCCCTAAAGAAGTTAATGACAAATAGAAAAGCCCCTTGTGGACCACTTAGAGCATCAACTTTTTTGTACCAGCAAAGAACTGGACACAAAGTAGATGTCTGTTGACTGGAGAAAGGCTAAATATGAATATAATGGGATATTATTCTGCTATAAGAAATATTGTATATGGTGAATAAAAGCAAGCTCAGGAAGACATATGAATTGCTGCAGAAGTAAAGTAAGCAGAAATAGAATTCACCATGGCTACAACAGTGTAAATGGAAAGAATAACAACCACAATAAAATTGAAACTGAATTTTGTAAAATTATAATGACCAAGCTTAGAAAAAGACATGAGGAAGTATCTTCCTTACCTCCTGACAGGTGAACAGGCAACATTAAGTCTGGAATATTACATTGTCAGACTTTTCTCAATGCTTTTGTTGGTTTTGCTGACCTGTTCTCTGTCTTTCTATGCGTCTATCTGTCTCATCCTCCCCTTCCCCCTCTCTCCTAAGGGATGGCTCTCTGGGAAAGAGAGAGCAAAAGAATACATTTAAAAATCTAAAAATTAAATTAAAATTTTAAAAAACTGAATTAGATTCTACCTGAGAATAGTATTTCTTTATTGTGAGAATAGAATTATGTTTAGATAGAGGCATATATCTCATCAATCAAAGTACAAATGATCAGTATTTTCTTCCTTTCTTGTCTTCATGACAATGTTACCTTTTCTTATCTTCATGACAGTGTAGGATGGTAGTTTAATTTGCCCCATTTATTGTGAATTGGCTTTGAAAGCTTGTGCTTAGAAAATATATTACCAAAGCCAGAACATATACAGCACCTCCTGGTTGCATTAAAACACATTAGGCCATATCTATTTGCTTGAAAGTAAATGGCTGTTATAATGTCATGATCATAGAGGACAAAAACAAGAATTGCAAGGCCAAATTTAGCCCAAAGATGTACCTACTATCCATTAAAAGAAAGAGTGCAATATCCTGAATTAAAAGAAAAAAAACTCTCTCCTTGCTTTCTAAAGAGGCTACTACTACCTGATAGAATGAATGGGCAATATAGAAATAAAAGCACTGAGCTTTTTAAATTTAGGATATGTGGATTAAAATTCTGTTTCTATCTCTTACAAATTATATGACGTTGGCCAATTTCTGAGCCTTCTCTAAATTGCTTCAGTTTCCTCATCTAAATGTCAGAATATTGGACAAGATGATCTGTGAAGTTTGTCCCAGTTCTAAGTTCTAAGTAACTTTCTCTGGGTTTATCCATCCATCCTTCCTTCCTTCCTTCCTTCCTTCCTTCCTTCCTTCCTTCCTTCCTTCCTTCCTTCCTTCCTTCCTTTTTTCCTTCATACCTTCCTCCCTCCCTTCCTTCTTTCTTTCCTTTCTTCCTCCTACTCTCTCCCTTCTTTCTTTCCTTTCTTCCTCCTACTCTCTCCCTTCCTTCTGTTTTTTCCATCTTCCTCTCTCCTCTCTTCTTATCCCTCTCCCTCCCCCCCTCCACATACACAGAGAAACAGAGACACACATACACAAGGTCAAGTGCCATTCTTCTTCTTATTGCCAAAGTTTACTTTGTTAACCATTTCAGTGTTATGCTTCTTCTTACTTTAACATTCCTGCCATCACAAATAAATAGAATTATATTGCACTTTTTCTCACCTATTAGAACCTGACTTTTGGCAACCATTCTCTTGCTCATAAGCTCAATGGACAGAGAAAAATAAGTTTTTTGATTAAAATAACAGAAATCTTTATTATTTTGCAAGGCAACATCATTTGTAAGAGAATATACATATCCAAATGAGTTAGAGAAACTTAAAACTGGCCTCAACTTCTGCTGACCTGAATCTTTGCCCACTTTTAGAATCAAAGTCATATCTAATAATATCTCTCTGGCTCTGGCATGGGTAAATAGATGTATTTCATTCCCACAAGCAGCTCTCAAAATCTGGCTTCTGGCAGTGTAGTGGGAAACTCAAGAACTCTCAGAGGAAGCATGTTCCTTTTTGAATTTCCTCCTAATTTTGCTGTCTCCAGGGGCTCCATAGGCTCCAGAGAAGTGTGAACATTTGGTTCCAATATGTTCGTTGGGTCCAAAAGGCTTTGCACATCACAAATGACAAGGTCAGGGATTAAAAATCATTTTCCATATGGGATTGTTCCTGGTGGTGCTTTCAGAAGTGGTTTCATATCATATATGTCAGCCTTTCCCCCATCTTTTAGTGAAGTCCCTACAATGCTTGTTTGGGGAGATACTTTGGGGAAAGTCTTCTTACTTTCTTAACTCTCAGAATGAATGCCTAACTCCAAAAAACTACTTTAATTCATATGTTAAGTGGGAACTAGGCCTTAAATTTGAGGATGTATCATTCATTCTTCCCATATGGGAAACACAAAATTTCATTCTGTTTAATTCCATTCCATTTAATTATGTCCATTCCATTCAAATCAACTCTAACCTGTTCCATTCCATCCCAGTTCATTCCATTCCTTTTAATTAAATTCCAGAAGTATTGAGTAAGTATGTATAATGGGTCATGCACTATTTTAGACACTGAAAATGCAAAGACAAAAAAAAAAAAAAAGAAAACAGTTGCACCTTAAGGAGCTTACATTCTACTCAAGGAGTGGGGTTGGCATGTAGGCAAATTAAGTAAATACAAAATGCATACAAAGAATATCCAATGTAATTTGCCAAGGAACATTAACAATTGCAGGACGTCAGAAAAGTCCATGTGTAGGAAGTTCTATTTGAAGTGAACCTGTAGTGGAGCTAGGGATTCCAAAAGAAGGAGGTAAAGGAAAAGAATGTTTCAAAGAAGGGACAGAGGAAGGAGATGGGAAGCCAAGGTCAGGGAACATTCAACATATGTCAGTTTGAATGAAGCATAAGAGGTAGAGAGAGGAAAAAAATCTGGAAAAATAAGCTAAAGTCAGATTGTGAAACAGCATATGCTACATTGCCTGTTTCTGGTCAAAGCATAGTTTGTATAGCTTTAGGTAAATAATCTTTATCTATAACAGAGAGTAATAAATTTAGAGATGGAAAGTACTTTAGAAGCCATCTAGTCCAATGCCCTCATAATATACATGTGAAAACTGAGACTTAGAGAAAAGAGGTGACTTGGCCCAAGGTCACAATGTAGTAACTGTCAGAGATGAGATGTACACCCAGGGTCTTCTGACTTTGTAATCCAGTGACCTTTCCACTGTATTATGCTGATTGGTCAATCTTTTCATTTTACAGAAAAGGAAACAAGTCTACAAAGTGTAAATGGTGTACCCAAGATATTGAGCAGTAGAAATAGGAGTTGGTCCCAGGCATCTGATCTTCATTCCAGTGCTCTTTCTGTTGCTTTGAATTTGCTATTTTCTAACCCAGTGACTATGTGTGAAGGTCCTGTTTTTATCTTCACAGATTAGTCACTTATATCACTCATTTGTAGAAGCATTACTCATTAAGATTCAGCTGAAATGGCATCTCCTCCTCCATGGAACCTATTATCAATTCACCAAATGATATCTTTGCTTTCTAATAACATCATGGAAATTCATGTGTTTCTTTTTTTTTTTTTTAAGCTTAGTGGTATGCCATTGCTCTCAAGCTCTAAATCTCAGAGGCTATTTAATTCAACATTCTCTTTTTATATCAACAAAACCAAGACCCAGAGAGGTTAAGTGACTTGGTCAAGTTCTCATGGATGTGGGAGGTGATTTGAACTCTGGTCTTCTGACCCCCAAATTAGAACTCATTCTATTTTATATTATTTTAATGGTGGTTCAACAATTACTTGTATAGCACTAAAATTTATCCCTTATATATTTATCTTAGTTCTGAAACCCATCCATATCTTAACTGGGTGAAAATGCCATCTCAATTAATCAAAAGAAAACAAGATTCATTGGATGAAATTAAATGATACCATAAAGAAAAGCTGTGGTATTTGGGAAATTTTGTCATACCTTCTAGGTCTTATATAAAAGCACTGAGTTAGCTAGATTGGGAGAGTTCCAGCTAGGTGAGAGAAAATGTTTTAGCAAACTGTTAAGGATGAACAGCTTGAGAGAGGAAGAGGAGAGTTTTGGCTTTGGCCTAACTTTCCCTCCCTTCCTTTGGCCACAGGAAGACCATGTAATCTTTGAAGGGTCTGGAGAATTTGGGGCTTCACACCTTCCCATTAGTTTATTAGTGGCATCCCCATAGAGTAGGAGAACTTATTAGATGGAGATTCATGGCTAAAGAAGGATCCCAGAAAAGAAACCACATCATGATTAAGGGGAGCTAAGTAAGCACCCCCAAATGGGGGTGACAACTTCAGGCGATCAGGATCTTTGAGATACCTCTGGACCATATATGCTCTATAGCAGGGGTCGGCAACATATGGCTCTCGAGCCATATCTGGCTCTTTTGAGGGCCAGATATGGCTCTTTCTGCAGGAGCCATAAAGTCAATTTTTTTTCAGGCGCTGTTACAGGAGTGCGCACTGTGAGCACTGTACGGCTCTCACAAAATTACATTTTAAAAAATGTGGCGTTTATGGCTCTCATGGCCAAAAAGGTTGCCAACTCCTGTTCTATAGGCTTGAGCCTACTTGCTCTTAACTCTGAGTGTCCTTAGAGTAGATATTCAAAAAATAAAATTTTGTTGAGGAGGTGAGGTTGTTTTTATATTGTCTGTTCTTACTATATTACTTAATAAATTTCTATTCTAAAATCTTCTTAAGACTGGCTGACTGAAATGATTCTCATTGGGTAATCTTGAGGGGTAGCCATCAGAATGGGCTCAAGCTGATAGCCTTAGAGAATAAGTTCTGACTCCTCAGGGATATTCCTCAAACTCTGAGAGGGAAATAAAATCTTATCCTGGGAACCCATACTTATTTGAAAGTGTGGGAGTTAGGATAAAGAATCTCATCTTTTATGGACTGCATAATAAATCATCATAAATTACTTGTATTCAGCCTTATCTTAACTATTAGATTGAAAGAAGCTTGAGGATGGAGGTTACATTTTTTAATATTTCTACTTATTTGGCATCTAGCACTTTGCTTATAGGTACATTTAAATTATGTACTTAAATATTTCCCAAAGAGATGAAAAGTAATATTTCTATATAGTCTGGCAAGTATAGATATGAGCCAGAAAGTTGGATTTTTAATGAAAACCTCAGTGGAAATCTGGACATATATAAGAGGAGACAAAATCTTCTCCATGAATATTACAGATGTATCTTGCCTTTTGACATAGATACTATCCCTCAGAGATGACAATATGGCAACAAAATATGGTAGTGGGAGAATTTAATATGGATTCTGAGAACCTCAATTTAAGTTCTGACTCTGAAAATTGTTGTACAAGTCACTTCATTTCTGAAAGCTTTAGTATTTCAGTCTTTAATGAAGTGAAAATAATGGTCACATTTGGGTTGTTTTGAGGAAATATCTTCATAAACCTTCAAATGCTATATTGATGTATGTCTTTTTTTTTATTCATACTTTTGACTTCACTTGCATAGGGAACTCTTGGTAAGGAAACTCCCTCAAAAACTTTATATCAGACATAGATATATTAAGTACCTTACCCAGGGGCACACAAAAAAGATGCCAAAGAAACAAGCCCAAGTCTTGCTTCCTCCAAGGCCAGCTCTCTACCCCTTGTACTATACTTTTTTTTTTTTTGCTTAAGTGTTATAGATTTTATAGAAACATTTTTTAAAATAGATTTTGATGATACCTCTTATTTTTTTTTTATTTTAAACCCTTAACTTCTGTGTATTGACTCCTAGGTGGAAGAGTGGTAAGGGTAGGCAATGGGGGTCAAGTGACTTGCCCAGGGTCACACAGCTGGGAAGTGTCTGAGGCCGGATTTGAACCTAGGACCTAGGACCTCCCATCTCTAGGCCTGGCTCTCAATCTACTGAGCTACCCAGCTGCCCATGATACCTCTTAGTTTTAGATCACCTACATTTGTCCTTGTGTCCTTATACTTCTCCACTCACACAGACAGTCATCTCCCATAATAAAGAATTTCATTTTAAGTAGAAGAAAAAAACAGTAAAATCAATCAGTTGAAGAAGCTTAATGTTATTATATTCAATGTTCCACACCCATAGACCCTCAGTTCTGCAAAATAGAAAAGGAGGTGTCTTCCCAAATCTCTTCCCTGGGGCAAACATTAGAATATTTTGGCAACATTCATCTTCAATTCTTTCATTATTCTTCCTATTTACATAGCTGCAGTGATTTTTATATTTTTTCCTGAGTTAGCTTATTTCAGTTTGCATCAGTTCATATAGGTCTTCCTATGCTTCCCTTTATTTATCATACTTATTGTTCTGTTAGCACAGTTATAAACCATTACAAAAATTTGCATAGCCAATTAGATAAACTCATTAAAAATTCACATGTGAGCTTAACTTGTTCATTAAATCCTATTTTAAATGCAAAAGGGGAATTCTTGATATTTAAAAGAATCTTATTGTAAATCTACTTAAAATGGGAAGGTTTTAGCTCCGTGAATTATGTGTCCTTGTTTAACTTTTGTAAGAATACTGATTACCATATACTGGCTTGGTTTAAAATGAGTTATCAGTAAAACCACCACTGTGTGGGTCCAGAAGAAGCACATATTTAAATAGTACCATAGTTGTGGATACATTTAACCCAATGAAGAATTCATCTTGGGTAATTTTTGCTTTTCTGCATTTATAGAAAATTCACAAAATATTCCAGTCTGCTATTATTAATTTTCAGTGAGTCAGCCTCCTCTTGGTGCAAACATTTGACAAGAAGCATTAGAGATAGTCATGAAAATTCAAATGTAGTTGAATAACAAGTAGGAATGTCATTTCAATAAAATCAAAGAGCCAAATTAATTTGTGGTTGCTATGGGTCTAGGGTAAGGAGAGTTGGTTCCTCCAGGGCCATGGAACATTTAAGTCTATCATAGTCTCCTTTACATAGAACTCATTAAGTTTCAGTGAGATCATAGGATCATAACTCTGTGGCTTTAGAAGCCATCTAATTCAAGCCCCTCATTTTAAAGAAAATAAATTTCATAGAAGTTTAGTGACTTGCTCTAAATCGCACAGGTAGCAAGCCAGTGTCATATGGGGTAATTGATCCCAGATCCTTTGATTTCAAAGAAAGTGTTATTTCCCTTGTAATAATACATGGTTCATTTGGGATACTATCATGAATAATGTCCCCAAAATGAACAGGTTGGGTGTGTTGGTTAGAGATGGTTCATGGTGCTTGTAACGTCACAAAAAACAAGTTCTAAGGTTTCAAGGGCATAAGGCATTTGTATTAAAGACAACTACTAATTCAGGTAACTGCCTCCTCTGCATCTGCTTGTCTTAAAAAGTTGGCTGTGACACTAATAGGAAAAGTGACTTACCCAAAGTCAGTTTGTGTTAGAGGCAGACCTTGAAAATAGTTTTTACAGATGCTGGGACTATCTTTCAATCCACAACATGACCCTGCCTCTTTGTGTTGCACATTTTGATAGCATCTGTAAAAACAGGGGTTAGACCAGATGGTTTCTAAGATTCTTCCATTTGGGCTTTGGATAGTATGAAATCATTAGATTTGCATTCTACATCAGAGTTTTCATAGATCTAATGCCTTGGAAGACTGACCCACAAGAAATATAGTCCATTCTTGTTGCAACCCAGGACTACATTGAAGTCCTTTTAATCTGGCTCTTTCAAATTTCCTAGAGCAGTGAGGGGCAAACTTTTGAAAGAGGGGGCCAAAGGAAAGGAAATGCTCATCTGTCAGTCTGTTTCTAAGGCAACTCTTTCAAAGTTTCATTGTATTGTATCCTACTCATGGTATTCGTCAGATTAGGAATAATGTCACTAGGACAGATAGAACATTTCAGGGGGCCGCATCTGGCCCCTGGGCCATAGTTTGTCAT
This sequence comes from Gracilinanus agilis, assembly GCF_016433145.1. Lineage (NCBI taxonomy): Eukaryota > Metazoa > Chordata > Mammalia > Didelphimorphia > Didelphidae > Gracilinanus > Gracilinanus agilis. Next base: position 398,056,544 of record NC_058131.1, on the reverse strand, counting down.
CACTGTCCTAGAGGATTTGTGATTTATGCACATTAATGCATTTGCTACACTTTTTTAAACCATCTTCTGAAACTTGAACAGAGTCTATAATAAAATTATCATAGGCTAAATACCTATGTTCTTGGAACTTGATGTGTTTTTTACTTATCATCATCAGGATAATGTCCCAAAGATATCAAAAGAAAGGGGAAACACTGGCATGTACAACATATAATTATAGCAGATCATTTTGTGGTGGTAAAGAATATGAAATGAAGGGGGCGTCCATTAATTAGAGAATGGCTGAAGAAATTGTGATTTTAACACTACATGATTATTCTGGAAGAATTAATGAAAGGGATAATTTCAGAGAAATCTGGGAAGACTTTTATGAACTGATTCAGAACCAAATAAGCAGAAGCAGGAGAATGACTGATATAATAACAACAGTGCAAAGATAATTTTGAAAGACTTGAGAACTTTGATCATCAAAATGACCAATTGCAGTTCAAGAGAACTCATGATGAAGCATGTTGCTCACCTCCTAACAGACTGGCAATTGACTCAGAGTGCAATTGAAGAGATATATATTTTTAACATGTCCATTGTAAAATTTTGTTTTGGTAAGCATATTCATTTTAGGAATTTGTTTTTTATTTATTTTTCTATGGTGGTAGAGGAGGCATAGTAGATAGGGTTTTGTAAGTTGAAAAAATTAAATAAAATAATTTTAAGTGCATTGTGTAGATACCCATAAGGCATATAGGCTCTCCAATCATTACTCCTTGTCTACGTAGTACAAAATTCAATTAAAGTATGGAAATTGTTTGGATAATTTGATTAAAGAAACCAATCTTTGGAATGGAAAACTAGAAACCTGAAATAATCTATATTGATCCAAAAAATTGTAAAATTGCTGTAGCTTTGAATTTTTCCCTGTACTATAGAACTACATGGAAAACAGGTAATTACATATTCTTAATGAATTATCAAAAGTCTCAAAATTTTAAATTGAAGGCAGACACATATGAGTGGAATTTGTCTTTAGTGCTCCTATATTAGCCCTTTCAATGTTTTTTTTTTTTCCAAGTCTGCCTAGAGCAGTGATTCCTAAAGTGGGCAGCACCGCCCCCTGGTGGGTGCTTCAGTGATCCAAGATGGCAGTGATGGCCACAGGTGCATTTATCTTTCCAATTAATTGCTATTAAAATTTAAAAAAATTTAATTTCCAGGGGCTCTAAGTAATATTTTTTCTGGAAAGGGGGCGATAGGCCAAAAAAGTTTGGGAACTACTGCCTAGAGGATCAAGAACAAACTTCACAGTGCCTTGCACATAATAGGCTCTCGATGCACACTTATTGATCAATAGAATGTAACCTCTTTGAGGACAAGGATTAATTAATTTTTTTCTTTGTATTCTCAGTGGCTAGTACAATACTTGGTCTGTTGTGTATACTTAATAAAAGAACCAATCATGCAAACTGATGCAAAATTTGCTTGGTCTCTGATTTATTTGTAAATTCCAGGCTTTGTAGTGTTTTAATAACAGCATGTCTGATTGAATGATCATCAAATGTCTGTTCCCTTTCTTGTAAGCCAAGAAAGAAATGGCTTTACAATTGCGACACTTGGTAGTTTTGCTTAATATATATTTTTTAAACTGGATCCCTGTTTATAGTAACTGATATGATCAGCTACAAAAGGTTTAGGAGGTAACTCTCCTTGTAGCTTTCCAAAGGCTTGCTATCTATTGAATAGACTTTAGGGATACAATAGTAGATTTTTCCCCCTCCACTGAATATATACTTTTTATTTCCTGTTGAGATACTCACTATATGAAGATCTTCAAACCTGAAAGATTAAATGCTTTTATAAAAAACACACTTGTGTGCATATATACACATACTCATAGATCAAATTAAATTTGAAAGCATGTTTTATGATCATAATCTTAAAGAGAATTACATTTCAGATAAAGCTTTTAGTGTTCTTTTGAAAGATATTATTGACTGTTGCCTACTAAATATGCCACCAGTCTGGTGGGTCACATATTGTGCCGGGTGTGCATGGGGGCAGATTGTTCTGGGACACAAGGTGAAATTTAAATCTACATGCATTTGTACTCTACTGTTTCTATCTGGCTTCCACTGACTTTAAGGAAAGTTGTCAATCCAAGATCTGAATCAATTGTCTGTGGGAGGGGAAAAAAAGCAATCTGTTTGGGGAAAGTATATTAAAATGTTCAATCTATTTTATGGGAAACAATACCCCTTTGCTTGGAGGCAGCTAGGTGATACAACAGATAGAGTGCTGGGCCTGGATTTAGGAAGACTGAAGTTCAAATCTGGCCTACCACACTTACTAAGCTCTGTGTCCTTGAACATGTCACTTAACCTAACCTCAGTTTCTTCATCTGTTGAAATAAGGATTGGTTTAAGGATCAAATGAGAGTAATTGTGAATTGCTTAACATAGTACCTGGAATCTAATAAGTGCTACCTGTTTATTATGTTAGCTGTTTACTATACTATTATTATTGTTATCTTGATTTTTGACTGCCAGCTGATGCTTCAGATAATCACTTTCTCACTGAATCTATAGTGCTTCTTTAAGTAGATTCCTTTTTTTCTTTTTTTTTTTTTTCCATTAGGAGAGAGAAGAAGGAAGGAGAGGAAAAAAGAGAAGAAGGGAGGAGAAAGGTAAAGAGGATAAGGGAGAAAAGGTTAGAGGAGGAGAGAAAAGGAAACCCAGGTGGATTCCTAATGTTTCCTAGGTAAAGGAATCTGATCTAGGCATCAGCTCTAGCTTTATATATATGACTTTATATAGTAAAAACTCAAAGCATTCCCATTCTCATTTTACACTTTATCCTTAAAACATCTTTCTGAGGTAGGCAAAAGAGGCAGAATGGCTTACATATTATATGTATAACATGTGAAGGAGGGAAGGAAACACATTTATTAATCAGCTATTATATGCTAGGCATTCTGCTAAAAAAAATAACCCACTGAATCCTCACAACCACCCTGGGAGGTAGAAGCTATTATAATCTCTTTTTTGTCATTGACAGAATTGAGACAAAGAGAAGTTAAATGAATTATCCAGGGTCACACAACCAGAAAGTGCCTAAGGCTGAATTTAAATTGAGGTTTCCTAATTCCAAGGCCAGAACTCCATTCACTATGGCACATAGCTACCTCTCTAACTCTTCCCAACCTTACATAAGAAACTAAGGATGAAAGGAACATTTCGCACATTACATTAGGGCGTGTGGTAGGGAATTTAAAGGAAATATTTCTTAAATCTCTAATCTTAAAGGATGCTATTTTTATTAGGAAATGAAAGGGGCAAAAACTTAACTTCCTAAAAATTATACCTAAACTTTATTTGGAATATACAAGCTTAAAGATTAAATACAAAATAACATTTATTGAGGCATTAGAGTGTGCCTATGAACACTCAATATGCCTTGTATGCAAATTTATGTCCAGGATCTTTTACTGAAATATTTTTCAGTAAGTTTTGAGCTCTTATAGCTTATTTGGATAAAATAAAATAATAGACATAAAAGCCCTTTGAAAAAGTTAAAAGTACTCTACAAATGAAAGATTATATAATTATGCAGACTCTAACCAATAGATGAGAAAAAGAGGTTTCTCCGCCTTTGACAAGAGATGTGACTCCAGGCAACTCGTTTTAAGTGTTTTGTTCCTTCAATCCCATTTTGTAGGAATAAGGGAAGAGATGGCTGCATAATATTTTGAGCTCCTCAGAAGAAAGACTGAATGGGAATTAAAGTTAGACTGATTAACTGAAAACATCTTACCTGAATATGAAAGTTGAAAATTCAGGAAACCACCATGCTTTTAGGAAACAATAGAAAATAAAAGGGTTCTTCACTTCCATTTGTGTAGTAGGAAGAGACTAGATAAGCTAAAAATACCTTTTCTGGAAACTAATAACAACTGAGTCTTTGATTAGTGAATGCAACTTCTGAGTCTTTGATTAGGGAATGTTTGACTATTGAGATTCTACTGAAATAGTGTCTAGAAAACATACCAAAGGAACAAGCAGAACTCAGTAGTTGTTGACCCAAACTGAACAGCTATATATATTAATTTCCTTTGGCATGTCAATGAATCTATAATTTCATTGTTGTGAATAAAGTCAGTCAATAAGCATTTATTACATGCTCATTATGATTCAGACTGTGCTAAGTAATGAAGATGTAAATAAAAACAAAAAGATGGCCTCAAAAAATAGACATTCCTAGGGGGAAAACGAGATGCAGATATCTATGTGCATAAAATACAGACACTGTGGAAATGGAAGGTAACCTCAGAGTAAAGGGACAAGTGCTGGAGGTGGGAAGTCATGGAGCTTGGGGAAGAACTCCTGCATAAAGTGGAATTTCTGCTGAATCTTGAAGGAAGCCATGGAGCTGGGAGTTTGAGAGAGCTTATTCTAGGCACTGAAGACAGCCATTTTTAATTCATTTAATCAGGAGATGATGTGTGACAAACAAGTACACTAGACGGTAGAGTTCATGGTGAGAAGATTGGAAAGACAGGAAGGGGACAGTTTTTGAAGGCTTTCAAATAAAAGATTTTGATTTTAAAGTTAATAGGCAACAACAGGAGGCTATTGAGTCAGGAGGTAACATAAAACTGTACTTTAGGGAAATATCACTTTGATAGCTGAATAGAGAATTGATTTGAGTGGGGAGAGATGAGGCAGGAAGACCAACTAGATAGAAGCCTATTATAATAAAAGAGGTAAAATGTGATGAGTGCTCATATTATTGTGGTAGCTGTGAAAGTTGAGTAAAAGGGACATAAAGAGAAATGTTGTGAAGATGCAGGATGCAGAGTGGGTGAGTGTGAAGAGTCTTGGATGATATTAAGTGATGTCCTGAGTGACTGAGAGGATGGTACTATTCTGGATGGCAATAAGGAAGTTGGAAAGAGGGGAGGATTTAGGGCAGAAAGATTTATGAGTTCTGAAAGTATGTGTTGATGTTGAGATGCCTAATGGGTAGCCAGTTTGAGATATGCAAAGGCAATTGGTGTTTTGGGAATGGAGAGAGATTAATGGAATATGGATAGATCTGGAAAACATCAGCATAGAGATGACAACTGAATTTATGAGAGCTAATGAGATCACTAAGTTAGTAATGTATGGAGAGAATAGAAGAGAACTTGTGATAAAGCCTTGGGTGTTACCCATTGATGGTGGGAATGACCTGAATGCAGATCCTACAAAGGAAACTGAGAAAGATCTGTTAAACAGATACCAAGATCTGTTAAGCAATACCAAGAGTGAGCAGTGCCAGGAAAACCCACATATGAGAAAAAGTCCCCAAGGAGATGATGATCAAATTTGTTCAACACTTGAAGAGAAATAAAAATAGCATGAGGATTGAGCAGACTTGGAAACTGTTATCCTTTGAAGAATGACTATAGGCAGAGTATCTGAGGTTGGAGAGAGATTTATTGAAGGAAGTAGGTGATTACTTTTTTCAAGGTCATTATTCAAGGTGCAATCTTGTGGCTGGTGATGGTATTGGGACCTGTCTCATGGTAAGCAGGAACAGGTATGGCATGAGATAGGCTGGTCTGGGGCCAGTGGGAGATGAATTAGCTAAAAAGTATTAAGGAGATGGGGTAGATCTGTTTGGAGGAATCCAGAGGATTGCAGAAGGCCTTGGTACAAAGACAGGTTGGTATCATGGATCTGGGGCTGTCTAAGGTACAGTGGCAAAAAATCCATTCCTTTCTGCTCTATGTGGTTTTGTCTGTGCCTTTACGTATATGATAGCAGAGCCACCCAAAAGATTGGGGGTCTTCCTTTAGTCAAGTTTCTTTAGTATTTCATGGATGATTGTGATGTTTGGTTATTGATCTATGGTTACTTGTCATTTTTGTCATATATGGTATACTTAATGCTCATTTCTAGAATATAAGTCATTGTCAATAATATGGGAAAATCCATTTATGCCCACTATATAGCTCTTAGATTGTGGTGTTTCATGATTTCAAACCAAATGACAGTACCAGGAAAATATAGTAGTTTTTTTTTCAATAATAAAAATGAGCTGTTGTGGCCATCAAGCAGAACAAGTGGCATGTTTTCCTAAATGCCTAATTTGCTCTTTCCCTTTAATTCTGAGTCTAGTCCATTTTTCTCCTGTAGTAGTTACCAAAGATGTATGTACTGATGGACTAATATACAACGTATATTATAATGTGGAAATGTGCATTTTTATTCCTCTGTGTTTTTTAGGTGTGGATCATTATATATATATATATATACATATATATATACATATATATATAGCAAGTATACTCCTCATTGAGGTGGTGCTAAATTCATTGGTAAAATAGTTTTTTATTGTTTTAATTTTGGGGCTTTTATACTAATTAAAAAGAGCTGAAAATTAGAAGAAAAGAAGTCAATGCTATTTTATATAAATTAAATGAAGGCTCAGTTTATAGATCAGATCAGCTGGTATTTTGATAGTACATTTCAACACCTGATGATATCAGTAGATTTTTAGGAGACAATCCAGAATTATTTTGACAAAAGCTAAATTTAAAGAACATACAGACTGGAAATTTTATCTTTGCACAGTATAGAATACTCCCCAGTACAAGTATTTCCCATTCCCTGCTCCAACACTTGGATCTTCTGAAAAATATACTATTTTTAGGAACATTGTAGCTAAATATAATTCATAAGCATCCATTGCTGTTTCTATTATTGTCTAAGCTGAGGCAAAATTAATTCAAGGTAAGACATTTAATTAAACAGTACAGCAAAATAAGCGACAAGAAAGTTTCCTTCCCTTACTCTCTCTGTCACCACATACCCATAGTATAGTCATCCACAGGTTTCTACATCAAAATATATTTGTAGACACTGATGTTCAGAGACATATGTGCCTGTGGAAAGCAAAGGACAAGGGCAACTTAAGGCACCATCATTGGAAGACTTTCTGATTCTGATGCTGCTTCTTCCTAGGAATCACCATTATCCTCTGGTAATGTAATGAAGTTGCTTTGTCAGCTGAGTTCTGGACTTCTGCTCATCTGCCTTCTCTACCATAACTTGTATACTGTTGTCTCTACTCAATTACTCACTGCTGCTCTCTTTTGGTCTTTAATTGCTAAGCAGTCTAATGGTTAGAGAGCTAGACTAAGACTCTACTTTAAACATCACTAGCAGTATGACCCTGGGGAAGTCATTTAATTATTGAGCCTCAGTTTCCGTATCTGTGAAATGGAAAAAATAATAGCATCTACCTACCAGGGTTGTTGTGAGGATAAAATGTGAAAACATATGTACAATGCTTAGCAAGTCATAAAGCTTGCCTATTACATTATTGTTATTATTAATCAGTTTCTGTGTAGTGATGCTCCATTCTTTGTACCCCAGAGGAAGAGATCTTTGCAGTTTTTTTTAATCATTTAGCCCCAGGTACTATTTAGCTATTTTGATCTGTTATTTGTTACTCATTTCCAAACATGTGATGTCTTTTATGACAATTCTCAAGTATAAGCCATTTTCAATAATGTTAGACAATCCAATTATGCCTAACATACATCTTTCCATTGCCTATTTCAGTGTTACTAGAAATGACAGTACTTGGATTGTGGTCAATTCAGACCCCTACCAGCCACATCCTGACAGTTAAGGGTAAACTTAAGACATTTAAGTTTGTCTTTTGAACCTAACCTCTATTCCTCTATTTAAACTTTCTCAGTTATTTGAATTATGGTTACTAAATCCACTTTATTTCCCATCACACACTTAACTGCAAGTCTGGGTTCACACAAGTAATTATGAGAATTCACTTGGTAAATCTGCAAAGAAACTGGGTGGAGCTATGATGAAGAGAATTCACACCCAGCATAACTTTGTTCCAGGTGAATCCACTAAAATAATGCTAAAATGGATCTGAGTGGGGCTAGTGACCTTCATTTTGCTTCCCACTTGCAACTGAATTATAACAATCATGCAAGAATAGAGTCTTGTAAGAATCATCTTTGTACAAAGGTATTCAAAATGCAGAGGAAGTTAAATACCATAGAAATGTAGGTAAAAACTTTCCAAAAACATGACTAATGCAGGAATTAATTTTGTTTGGCTATATACGTTTGTAAATGGTTTTGTTTTTCTTGCTTTCTCAAAGGAGGGAGGAGAAGTGGCAGTTAAAAATAAAATAAATTGAATTTTAAAAAATAAGTGATTGACAATGAAAAAACAAAAGAAATCTAGTTTTTTTCTACTAAACAGGACTAATACAGTTCAAGTTTGCATCACTAAAAAAAGAGAGAGATGGATTTCTTTTCAAGTTGTAAAAGACCAAAATATATTTTTAGCAAAGATCTTTTATTTTTTCCTCACACAAAGTAATCAACAAAGACAAAAGCTTTTTTGGTGTTATCACTCATGTGTCTGCTTGTCAGAGTGTGTGGTGCAATGGATGAACTAACTTAACTTGTGTTGACAGAACATCATCCTCCAACCTTGTCAAGCTTGAAAAATTTTTAAAAGACACACATTGGCAAAATTTTTGCTTCTGTATGGCAGCCAAGGCTGTGAGAAACTAAGTGTAGGATGCCTCTTAATTCATATAAATCGATTCCAGAGTTTTAACTTCATTTGTAAACATTGTATATACTCTGTATTACTTATATATGAACATTTGTTCCCCCCTCCTCCCCTACGTAAAGTACACTATCATTGAGGGCAGGAACTGTTTCATTTTTTGTCTCTGCATTATCATTTCTCTATCATAGTGCCTTGCTTCTAGGAGGTGTGTAATGAATATTTATTTGCTTTGTTGTTTCCAAAGTTAAAGCTACAGCTCCCAGCTCTGACCTTTTGTTCTGCTGTATAATTACTTTGTACACCTTCACCTGAATGTCCTGTCAGCTCCAGAAACTCAATATATACAAAATAAACTTCATCTCTTTTCTACCAAATAATCTACTCTTTTAAAAATCTGTGTTTCTCAGTAACATTGCTACATATACAGCTCTGTATGTTTCAGATTTCGTAATTTTTGAAAAGTAATATGACAAAGAGGAGGTGAGATGAATCAATTTCCTATTCAATAGGGTTAAGTTAACCCCTCACAAACTCAAAGGTATACCTACTACTTAAATGACAAATGTTTATTTTTGGTTTACCATGTGTGTTCCTATACATCAAATCTGTGTTCCCATTTGTCTCATCCTCTCCTTTAAAACATGAGTTCCTCAAAGAGGGAAATTCCTACTAGGAATAGGAATTAATTCCCTGTAAATTATAACATGTAGAGGATCACAAAAAATGGTTACTGAGTGTTTGATGAGGGTGATATGGTGAGGAGAGGAACAAAATCATTGACATCTTCACCAACTAATTCATTTCTAGAATGGTTGTTATCAAGTTAAAAATGAGAAATGAATTTGCAGCCATTAAAAAGGCAAATTTTATTTGATTACCAAAAGTTTTCTTTCTGTTAGATTAACCTCATGGGAATTTAGTAGCTCTGTAGGCCACAAGTAAACATCCATTTTTCTGTGTTCCAGTGATGGAATGTTCCAGACCTCCACTGTAGCTCAGGAACAATCAAAATTGTGTAGGTGCAACTCAATGAGTACCTACTTCTTTAATCGTCATTTTTTCAAGCATTTTTTTTGTCTTGACATTTCTTTTGTTTTGATAAATGCCTTGTTTTGCATCTGCACTTATCTATCAGCAGGAAGTCATTATCCTGAAACAATATTCTGTTCCATTGGAATTATCTCTTAAGTAGATCTGAAGGTCTTTTAAAAATGGATATAATTTATTCTGAGGCTGGCAGATTTAACTGAAATTTTCTCCTTTCCTTTCCCAAGTTTATTATAATATTTAACATAACCAGTACACTTATGTCTAGAAATTATGAGATAAACTCCTTTGGGTACTAGCCAATCTAGCAATAATTATATCCCACAGACTGTCAGACTGGGGAAATGAAGAGCACTGACAGTGTGTGTTTGGGGGGAAATGGACTCAATAAAAATGTAGAGAAAAACCTCTCATTTGCAAACCCTTGAAAAAATTCCCTATTCACAAATCTGGATCTGTTAGGGGACAAATTTTAAAGGAAAATCATTAAGCTATTAATAACTCTTGTCTTTGTGATTAAAATACATGAGGTAGTGAAAACTTACAATTTTTGTGGATTGTTCTCAGAAGATTAATTTGAGCCTAATGGGCCAGAGACTTCCCTTAAGTGTCCTTAAGATTACCTGCTCTTTTTTTTGTCCAAGGAAAGGAGAATTGGTCTCAAAATATTATATAACACTGTACTTCTCTACACCATTCGAAAGATTTAAAAGTGTTTCTATAAAAGTAAATGATCAAAATTATCAATTAAGATGATTCACTTGAGAAGCAAAAAAATTGCCTAAATTGCTTTTCCAAGGTCATATGAAACATCCTTTGGATAACGAGGGAGGGCCAGTGGAGATAGAAATAAGGGTGCATAAAAATACCCTGAAACACTAATCTAGGTCAGAGTTCTTTACTACAGCAAGTGTCACTGGGGGCATTTGACAGTGTGGCCAATGGAAAGAGGTAAGGGCTTGAAGTAAGAACACCTGGGTTTGAGTATGCATGTCAATCCTCCACCACCACATTCATCTATCTTGTCTGTCATCTATATATTTACCTATAATATCAAGTCATTTCAGTTTTGTTTATTTTACCTTGCCTCTTTTTCCCTTCCCCCTCCTTTCTCCCTTTCCCCTCTTCCCCCTCTCCCTTTCCCACTCTCTTTCCTTCTCATTTCCTTCCTCTCCTCCCTCCCTTCCTGTCCTCCTTCCCCTTTCTTCCTCTATCCCTTTCTTTCTCTTCCCCTCTTCCCCTTTCCCTTTCTCATCTTTCCTTCTCCTTCTTTCTTCTTTCTCCTTCTTCCTTCTTCCTTCTCTCATTCATTTTTGGTTTGATTACTTTACCTTAAGTGGCCCAATCTATCAAATTATTTTAGTAAAGTTTTGCACCTTTATCAATTTATTAGTTCATACACCTTTGCAACATCTCTTTTCACTGCCACCAATACAGCATTTTCTTTCTCATATCTATTCTTTTCCTGAGCTTCAAAGACCTGAAGGGCCATTAGCCAAAAATGTTTATCTCTTTCTCCCTTTCCTCACTCTATAGCATCAAGATCAAATCCCATGAAAACCAAACCACAAAGTATTGATCTTTAAAAAAAAAAATAGGGAATTGGAACTGTGGATTTAATTCATTTAGTGATTTAGTCTATTGAGCAAATCGCATCCCTTGTCATTTCCTGAAAAATTTCTTTCCTATACATCAAGGTGTACATTTATTTTAGGAACTTAAATTCCATACAATAAATCTACATGTCTATGTTATCTGTGACTATCTGTATATGGTATCTGCTATGTTCAAAGCCTGGTGCTTGTCTTGGTTTGGGGGGGGGAATTAAAAAAGAAATTATAACCATCTCTACTCCAAGGATCCTACTATTTGTTAAAGAGGTGGGGGTGGTGGTAAATTGGCATATAAATAACTATAGCAAATGGCAGTACATTATAAACGTCCCCAAGTACATAGGAATACAAGCCTGAAGAGGGGGAAGAGGGCTCTTCCAGGGGGAGGGATCATGAAAGAGATGACACTTCAATTGAGCTGTCAGATTGAGAATTACTAGACTGGAGTACCTAGAACAGTTCAAAATCTGCTAAAGTTAGTTTAGAGCAAATATTCCTTAACCCAATTTCATAACACCCATAAAAGTTTCCTATTATTACAAAAACCTTAAAAACAGTATCAGTTTTAGGACTGTTGCAGTACCTTAACTTTTTTTTTGTCTAAACTCTTACTATCCATCTTAGAAATAATACTCTGTATTATTTTCAAGGCACAAGAGTGTTCAGGGTGAGGCAGTGGGGTTAAGTGACTTTCCTAGGGTCACACAGTGTCTGAGGTCACATTTGAATTCATTGGGATAGTTAGTGTAAGTGTTAATATCCCATTTTACAGATGAGAAAACTGAAACTCCAAGAAGTAAAGTGACTTCATTGAACTCTTGAGAATCAGAGCTGGGACATTCACTCTGGGCTCTAGATTCCAGATTCCTTCCACTACAGCACATTGGTAATTAGGAGAGCAAGGAATGATTTTTATTAAAAAAAAAAATTAACAATTGGGTTTCTGGAAATTACAAATGTTAACAAAAGATTTAAAATGTTTAATATATATATATGTAGATATTTAAATATGTCTATATATGTACATATACATCTATCCAGTTGTCTATATTAATATCTGTTTATCTTAACTATCTCTCTATCTGTATATCTATATTCATTTATTTGTCTGTCTATATTCATTTATCTATTTGTCTGGCTGTATTTATGTTTATCAACATGTCTGCTATGTCCGATTATCTATATTCATTTATTTTTTCTAAATTCATCTATGTACCTCTATGTCCCTATATTCATCCATCTATTTATATCTATTTGTCTGTCTGCATTCCTTTGTCTCTACCTGTCTCTATTCATTTATTTATCTCTGTCTATGTTCCTATCTTTGTCTGTCTGTCTGTCTATCTATCCTCATATTTTCAAGACCATATCTAAAGTGTGAAGTCCCAAATCTCCATCAATAAGTCTGTATAACGAGACACTGCTAAGACGAGTGCAATAAATTATTTCGAAAGCAAATAATTAAGCCCTTTTTTTCATTTTGGAACTGCCCTTCCCAGCATTTAGAGAATTTAATTCTCCTTTTGGAAGGAGCCAAACCTTAGCAGATTGGGTTGTTCATACTTTCAAAAGAGAGGAAACAATGTTGGCTTTATTGGCATATCAAGCCCACAGGTGTAGGGAGATAATTATCTACTCATGGAACTTGTACAGGTGTCTGGGAATGTCTATTTACATTTGTTTTGTCAAGACAGAACATCACTATGTTTTCACATTATTAGGTTAATCACTCACAGACAGCATGGACTAAAAAAACACACATATACACAACAACAGCAACACAGTCATTAAAACACATACACACACCTGTTTTTTTTTTTTAAGGGGACGATTTCATCAATCTAGTCTATTCACAGCATTCCTGTTTTTAGAAGGACATGAGTTATGTCAATTATGTAAGAGACTGTGAAGTATATAGGACATGGCTCTGGACCTAGTCTTAGAATGTCTAGAATTTTGTGACAAAGAACAATTCATTTAACTTCCTCAGTTTTCTTATCTGGAAAATGAAGATAACATCATATGCACTATCTACTTCATAGTTCTATAGGGAGCAAAATGCTTTGTAAAATATGCAGGGCTTTCTTTACCAATGTAAAGTATTGTTATTGCTCTGGTATTTAAGAAAAAACAAAATGGTGAAAAGAGCCTTGGATTATTTTGAATCAGGAGATCTGAGTTTGAGCTTCAATGGACATTTACTACTTTTGTAACTGTATGCAAAATATTTAATTGCTTCATACCTCATTGATTTAGATCTGAAGGGCTTCTTATCTAGTGAAATCTCATTTTAGCATTAAGGAAACAGAGTCAGAGAATTTAGGTGACTTGTTCAGGTCACGAAGATGGTTAAGCATACTGACCCTCTGCCTACAAATCCATTGAGTTTGACTAAGTGGATGGAACATCAGACTAGAAGTTCAAATCTCGTCTCAGAAATATCCTAGAGTATGACAGCGGGTAAATCATTTAACCTCATTCAGCCTCAGTTTCTTCATCTCTAAAAATGGGCATGACAAAAGCGCCTACTTCATAAAGTTAGGATCAAACAAGATAATATGCATAAAGAACTTTACATATCATAAAAGTACTATATAAATCTTTACTGCACCACATAATCCCCTTAAGTTTCCTTTGTAAGAGAGGTATAATAATAATACGTGTACTACAGGTCTGAAAAGGATGTCATTATTGTTTGCCCTCCATTTTTCAAAAAGACCAATGACATCATGGGGTGAAGGATGTTGAGGGAATCCTGAAATATTGATTGGAGGAGACTCCCTTCCCCACATCTACTTTGTAGAATATTGTACTTCCCTCAAGACTCAGCTCAGTGCTACATCCCATGGGGAATCTCTCCTGCTCTTTCCAGTTTTTTTTATGCTCCCCCTCTCTTGCTCATGTTATCATGTTAACACATATCCATTTACATGCTTTATCTGCCTCACTGAATCTAAGCAATTTGAAGGTAGGCACTGTTTTTCATTTTGTCTCTGATTTCTTAGCACATGGCAGAATGTCTTAAACATAGTTGGTATGATTAGATTGTAAGAAAATAAATCATTAGAGTAATGGTGTTGGAATGTCAGACTAGCTAACCACTGGGCTATAGATTTTTCAATAGTATATAGTTTGTTCCCTTCTTGGGAAATATGACTTAACTTGAAAAATAATTGAATTTATGGACCAGTTAGCTATCTTGAAATATTTTTTCATTACATACATAGAAAAAGAACTCATATTTATATGTACTTTAGATTTTACAGAGTGAATGATCCTTGAAGGTAGCTAGGTGGTATAGTGGATAGAACACTAGGGAAGCTAGGTGATAACAGAGCACCAAGCCTAGAATCAGGGAGACTTGAGTTCAAATCTAGCCTTTTACATCTATTAGCTGTATGATTCTGGGCAAGTCATTTAACCCTGTTTGTCTCAGTTTCCTCATCTGTAAAAATGAGAAGAGAAATGGCAAACCACTCCAGTATCTTTGCCAAGAAAACCCCAAATGAAGTAATAAAAAAGTTAGAAATGACTGAAATGACAATAATACCAACAAAAGATAGAACACTAGGCCTAGAGTCAGGAAGATTTGATTTCAAATCTAGGCTTAGATACTAGCTGTGTAACCCCTTACTTAACCTCTATATGCCTCAGTTTCCTCAACTGTGAAATGGTGATCATAATACCTCCAAGGATCATTGTAAAAATCAAGTGAGATGATATTTATAAAGTATGTAGTACAGTGTGTGTCACAACACATAGTAGGTGCTTAATAAATATTTGCTCCTTCCATCTCCCCAGTCATCTTCCTACTTTGTTATGAGGCAAATGTCAGTATCTTTATTTTATAGTTAAGGAAACAGCCTAACTGACCTAATAATCATGCAGAAAGATAGCATGGTGTGATGGGTTTGGAGGAAATGATATTTAAGATCCTCCTGAGTCTGAATCTATTATGCTGAGTGTCAGAACCAGGTTTCAAACCTAACTTTTCCAACCCAGCATCCAATATTTTTTCAATCACATTGCATTTGTCTCCTAAGGGAAACCAAAGAAGCACTGGATAGAAATAGAAATAGAATTTATTCCTGGGTTGATTTTTTTTTACATTAGATAGAAAAGGTTGCTAAGTGAGTGTGTGACCATAAATCCTTTCCCTGGGCTTCATTATTTTATTTTATTTATTTTAAAAGGAAATATTCTAATCTACATGAAATGGTTCCCTGGTAGTGCCACTTGAAGGAAGAAATATGCGTCGAATTTCCTTTTAAGGTCTCTTCTACTATTTCAGTCCTATGAAGGAGACTATCAACAATCAAAATACCATGGACATTGCTTAAATGGTTAATGAATTTCATGTCCTGAAAATAAATTTTTCTTGGTCTATTTCAACTCATGAATCAGTGTTCTTAGAGGTAGGCCTTCTAATTCTGCATGAATTCAGTTCTTGAGTCTCTACTGATGAGGCAAAATAGACTCCCTTGTTATCTTATCCTTTGGAAACCATTGAGGATAACCCAGAATATTGCAGATGAATTACAGTCATTAGTGACTTGGGAACTTATGGGAAACAAAATCAATGTGATGAAATGCTTATGTGAAATCTATACGCAATTAGGATTGTGGGGTCTATAACATATGTGATGAAAAACAACAGAATGAAAGCCCTATGTGGTAGGTTTAGGCTCTTTTCTCCTTGGTTTTGACTCCACAGGACATCATACCTCTTCTGGGATAAGCTGATTTGAAATCTCAGCACCATGAAGATAGATTCATCTTTTAATACTCGATACCTCAACTCCCTCAATTGCCTCTACCCTCCAATAAACTCTAATAAATTCCCCTCAGCTATAAACTCCTCCTGAAGTCTTCCTTCATAGTGGGCTCTGATTTTTCGTAGTAACTTTTCATTTTCCATCAGTGACTCTGTTTGGTTCCAACTCTAAAGAATATTAAGCCATTGCTCTGGGAATTTCTTGGTGCTCTCCTCAGTTTTCTTTTGTGTTTTGTCTTCCCTCATTAGATTACAAACTCCTTGAGGGCAAGGACTTTTTTTTTTATCCCTAATGAGTATAGCATCTGGCACATAATTGATATGTAACATATGTTTGGATAATTGACTGAATTGAATGTTTTCTACAGAATGTCTGTTAAATATGACATGAATTCAATGAATTTCAAAAGTGATTTGAAATTTCACACATCAGGGGGACAGCTCCAAGAAACATATTTGGATATTACCAACATTCATACTAGCAGAAGAAAAAATATAGAGTGACTTAAGAGAAGACAAAAAGTCAGAGGTTAAGCTTTAGTGGTTTTTCCATTTAGAAATTAAAAAAATAAAAACATTAGGCTCTGCTTCTTGAAATGATTGTGCAGTTCTTGGTGAAACATTCCCTGAGTGAATTATTTATAAAGCTGTCGGCAAACTGCAAACTCTGGTGAACAAACCTTTTAGATTTCATCATCGATTGGAAGACTGATTTTCCTCCCCTCTCTTTTCTCTCCCCCATTCCTCCTCCCTGGTTAGATGTTTATGACTGCCTTGGCCTATGGGAGGTGTCTCTTCACCTCACAAGGAGGCATAGATGTTGAAAGGAGAAGAATATTAAAGGATATGTCATGCCATTGCTTCCTTCTGATCTCTTTTTATGACTTGAGCTTTTCGACTGATGTGGGTCAAGATAAGAGTGCTGAAAAAAAGGGAGAGAAGACAGAGGAGCAGAGGAAATGGTGTAAGGCAAAGAACACTGGACTGGGAAGTCAGAAGACCTCAATTTGATTTCTGGCCCTACCACTAGCTGTTTGATCTTGGACTAGCCATTTCCCTTTGAGGCTGTAAGTTTCTCTCCTGATAAGGAAAGGGATAAATTGCATGGTCTCTATAGACCTGGCTACCTCTAATTCCTATGACAAAAGAATAAGGAGGGACACAGAATCTCTAAGAAGTTCTAAATGAGTAATTCGCAAAATGTTTCATTTACTCCTAAGGAGAATCCATGTGATGGCTCAAGCATAAAAGAGGGTTAATGTTTCCCATTTAAGGTATTTGACATAGTTCATAGATAAATCTGAAAGATTTCCTTTTGGTGATGGGCTCATAGGATCATAGATTTGGAGTGAAAAAGAACTTCAGAGACCATTTCATCCAACCTCCTCATTTCACAGATAAGGAAACTGAGGTCCACTATAGTAAGGGGTAAATAAACCTGAGCAAACAGGATTGATTTGCCCAGGGTGACACAGCTAGTAAGTGTCTGAGGATACATTTGAACTCAGGCCTTCTTGACTCTAGGCTTGGTGCTTTATCCACTGAACCATTATATTAGGTACATATTAAATTGCAAGGGACATCATTTTATTCATATTGTCTTTCCTATGAGTGACTCCTTGGGATAATGCGTCTTGCCATGCTAGGTTACTATTGTATTTCAATTTCAATCTCTTTTCTAGGCTTGGACCTTGCCCAAGATCAGAAAGGTAGTATCAGAACAGAATTTGAATCCAGGTCCTTTGACTGTAGAGCTTGTTTATTGTCTATAGTTCCCTATTTTGAAATTTGGGTGCCATTTAGAAACTTTTTGTCCCTTTTGGATTTATGGTGGTTGAGCTCAATTAGTACATTATGGCAAAAAGGGCAGTTAGCTAGCTCTATGAATTGAAAGCTGGGTCTAGAGATGGGAGGTCCTTGGTTCAAATCTGGCCTCAGACACTCCCTAGCTGTGTGACCCTGGGCAAATCATTTATCTTCCATTACCTAGCCTTACCACTCTTCTGCCTTGGAACTGATATATAGTATTGGTTCTAAGACAGAAAGTAAGGATTAAACAAAATTAAAAGAACACCATCTAAACCTCTCAACCCACCCTTCACTTTGATCAGTTAATTTTGTTCAATTCTATGAACTGAGATAGACCTCTTAATATCTGTTAATTGTCTTTTAGGATTACAAAGTGGACGAGGTGAGAGAATGTGGATAGCTCTTGCAAATTCACTCACACTGATAGGAAAATTATCCAAATCCTGGACCCCTAAATCCCTCACTTCCCACTAAAAATCCCAATTTCTTCTCTGTTTTCTCCATTCATCTAGTCCCCACTCTAGTTTCAGACCTCACCACTTCTCAAATGTTCTTATGCAACAGCCTCCCATTTCTTCTACGTAAGCTCAGCACACTGCTCAGCCATCTTTTAACTAGCTGCCAAAAGAATCTTGCTAAAAAACAGATGATCATATCCTTCTTCAGTTCAAAAAGCTTCAGTTGCTCCCTATTGCTTCTAGGAAAAAGTATAGACTCCTCAGCCTGATATGTAAGCTCTTCTATAATCTGGTTTTTCTTTACCATTTGGTTTTCTATAATTTGGCTTCTATAATCTGGGACAAACTCAATCCCCCCCAGTTAGCTATATTCTGCCCCTCCCTCCTTTTAATTTTCTTGTCTTAGTATATGGTATTTTCACTCGATGGGATAATATATCATGCCATGATGGAATACTATTATATTTCCAATTCAACCTCCTTACTAGTCTTTGTCCTTTCCTCAAAATTTTGTTTCATAGATCTCAGGGCCTGAAGTGGTAGCAGGTTTGAGTCATGAAGTAATAATGTAATGTGTTAAATGGGACTTGGAAATCATCCAGTCCAGTTTCCACATTTTCCTCATTAAGTGCAATCCATAAAGAAGTGACTTATTGATGGGTTCACAGGTAGTAAGTTTCCAATTTTAATGTGACTTAATGGAAAGAGCTTTGGATATGGTATCAGGTAACCTGGCATCAAGTATCAGGTAACCTGGGTTTGAATTTACAGCTTTACTACCCAAGAGATTGGTCATCTCTTAATCTCTCTGGGCCTCCATTTTTCTCCTCTATAAAAATTTTTTTCAATCTCCTTCCAAGTTAAAATGTATGATCTCTTGTCCTGGATTAGCACCGTGTGCTTGACTTCCTTGGGCAGGTCTCAATCTCTCTGTGCCAATTTGTCCTTATTTATAGAATCTGGGGATGGTATATCTAAGGATGTTCTATGAAAAGATGGTCTAGATCCATGTTGGTGAACATATAGCATGCATGCCAGAGGGGGCTGCTCCCCTTCATCTTTCCACTTGCACTTGAGGACATTTCTTCTAACACTTGCCTCTCTTCCCAGCAGCCTAGTGGGAGTGATTCCTCCCTCCCCTATATGGGGCAGCTCCCATGCAGTGTGAGGGTTGCATTTTGGGCACTTCGTCTATAAAAGGTTTGCCATCACTAGTCTAGATGGTCTCCGAGGTTTCCTCTAGCTCTAAATCCTATGGTTCCAAATGAAGTGTTGTTCTGTCCTCTATTAGCTCCTATCACATTTTTGGTTAAGGATGAATTTTCATTGTTTTACATTACTTCCTGACAGTTTTTTCCCACTTCAAGTTTCCACAGCAGAGGAGGTTGGAAATGAGGGGTCAGCCCTTTCTCAAGACGAACACATGATTTTCACCACTACCCTATTTCACCACTAACCTAATCCATGTTGATTGTTTTAAGGCTATAATGGGTTCCAGGAATAACTTTCTGCCAACTTGCATAGACTTGTGTTAGGCTGAGGAAATTAAAAAAAAAATAAGGGAAACCATTGAAAGGGGTTTTTGCTTAGTGGTAAAGGCAGAGGAAACACAGAAGGCGTTTGCTCATTCTTACTACCATGACCTTATCAGGTGACGACTGAAATGCTTTTGTGAGACTATGTCTGCAGATATATTCATATATCAAATAATATATCAACTCATTATAGATGTATTCATGATATGAAGGATACTGGGTTGCAAAACAGTTCATCTGATTTAGTGTAGCAATATACTATAGTAGAAAGAGTTCAGGGTTAGAAGTTGGAGGCACTGGATTCAAATCCTATCTCGTCTGTAAAATGAGGGTGTTGAACTAAGCTGCTAAGATCTTTTCTGGATCTATATCTATGACTTAGTTGTCAGATTCAATACTTTGCCACTGAACTTCCTCTAATGAAATCTGTCCTGCCCATATTGTCTAGATACTGTACAAAAAATTGAAGAACCCTTGCCAAGCCTGTGAATTATGCAGAAAGTATTTCTGAAGCTATCCACAAAATCTGATGCAATTAAAATGAAGGCTGATTTGGCGACTAGGACATGGTTCAAGTTAGGATTGTTGTTTATGTTCATGGAAGCAAATTTATAAAGTATGAAGTTTATTGAATTGAAGCTAAATGGTTCCTTTCATTCATGAAGTCAGTCTTGTGAGGTTATAGGTACTAGAAAATGCAAGTGCTTCCAATGCATGCATTATAGTCAAACTGCTTCTCTCCTAAATATATTCCAGCAATGATGTAACAACTTTTGAGCATCTTAAAATCTGGTGTTCCTCACTACATTGTAATGATTATACTCCTGATTTTTTTTCTCTTGTGTTCCTTGGTAAGTTTTCTCTTCAGATACCAAACTGTTCTCTCATCATCATCCTAGCTCTCATGCTTATGCTTATATCATCAGATATTTATTAATCATATACTATATATAAATAGATCATTATTTCTGCATTGTGGAAGCAGGTATGTATAAGAAGACTTTGACTTGCATTCCAGATTCTTGTAATCTAATTGGAGAGATAGAAAATGCACATAAAGGGTACAAAGTAGGTTACGTTAAATACAAAACTATTGGTATAGACTGGAAGTGTCATAAGAATTCAATGATAGAAAAAATGTGAGTGAATGAGGGATGAAATATTATGAGAGGTCAGTTTAATGTTATTCTTGCAGAAAGAATAGCACTTAGATAAAAGAATGGGAAGAAAATAATCTTAGAAAGGGGCACAGCATGTTAAAAGTGCAGGGGCAGGATTGTACATGATGTTTAGGGAATAATAATCAGTAAAATAGGTTGGTTAAAGTGGAGAGTTCAAGGTAGGCGATTAAGAAAAGATATAGTTGGAGAGATAGAGGAAACCCAAATCACAGATAGCATTAAATGTCATATTCGTATAGGCTTTATTTTATAGACAATGGAGACTTGTTGAAAAACTATGAAAAGCAGGCTGACATTCAAAGAGCCTCCTATTTTCTATGAACATATTTGTGGGTGTATATGTATGTATATATGTATGACTGTATACAGGAGTATTACCTATTTTACTGATAGTATTAACTGTATCCCTCCCCATATTCTTAGCCTTCTTGGTTTGACAAAAACAAATGAGAAAGCATGACTTTGGAGAGCAATGCATAAAGAAATCCTTTCTATCCCCCCATCCTGTTTTCCACACCTGCCTAACCTCTCTAGCCACAATATGTTACTCCCCTTTTAAGCACTCCTTTTTTGTTTGATAAAACAAGGAAGAAAGTATAGAATAAGACTTGGAAGAAACTTTAGAAATCAACCCTGTCCAGATGTGCCAATTTGTAGAGTAGATTAAGGAGACATAACTAGCATTATCTACTCAAAAGATACTATTTCCAGGAAAAGTTGTGAGACGAACTGCCATTTGATAGTGCCTTATTCTCTGTCCTTGATAGTCCCTCCCTTCTCCCATTACTCTGCTCTCTCACAATTTCTTCCAATTTTGGAGTTACTCTGCCTTTTATTTATATTTATTTTTATTAGTGTATCTGATTTTTTCCCTCCCAGTAGAAAGTCAATTTCTTAAGTTTGAGGAATATTTCCTTTTTGCTTTTTTAGTCCTGGGATATACCATAGTGTTCTGCAAATACATGCAGGCTTGGGAGTTGATAGTCTTACCTGCACAGGTGCATAATGAAACTTCTCTCCCTCTTGACTCCTGTACCAGCTCACATTTGACCACTTCTGCCTCATCTTCTCCCTTTCTTGACAAAAATTAATTCTATCTTGACCTCAGCCCCTACTTTCTAAGGCCATGATTCAGAGCAGTTCTTTTCCCAGGCATATTCTTTTCCTTCAGGCTGGTTAATCTATAGCATCCGTTCTGTTAAAGAGAGAAGAACTGACACAATGGTCAGCCTCCTGATGAAGTGACTTGTCAATGGTTTATCTAGTAGGAAAACTCAGGTTTTCTGATTTTCAGTCCCCCTGGTTGGCCACTTTTTCCTTTAAATGGGTCATATAGCATTAGATTTGGCTTCCTTTATCTTTCACATTTCCCACTTTGAGAGGCAAGGGGAAGGGAGTAGACTTTTAAACAAAATTTAACAAAGCCACAGTGTCTCTGTTTAAATTGTACCTAGACAAATCCATTTTTTAAAGGTGGCCTATGTTCTGGTGATACTGTATTCACAATAAAAAGATTTCTTGAAATTCTTTAAGAGCATATTAAAATGCAAATAGGTCCCCCTATTAAGTATCTCTGGAAATTCTCTGACAACACATTTAAATGCAAATGGCTGAAACCTAGATGCTAAAATTAAAATGGGGAAACATAATACACTTCTGGGTACTGAGGGACTGACACTTTGAACAGTGGAGTGGAGGATCTAAATATTGCAACCCACTGCCTTTTTATTGTCCAATTGGTCAGTAATTTGATCTGTATAAGTGTTTAACACTCTCCCCAAAAATCCTCTAATTTTTGCACAGCATCTAGATTTAATCCATCAGAACAGATTTCAAAGAAGAGGCCCATTTCTTTGTTATAACTATCTCCAGTTCTGTCTGGCTATCTTTGTAAAGTATAATAAAATTGAAGGGGGTGGGGCAGAGATAGAGAGAAACAGAGTTAGAGAGACTGACAGAGACAGAGAGACAGAAAGATGTCGGTGGCAATCTCCAGAGCAGTAGCTGATATTTACTTTGTGACTTTTTTATGCCCTATTTACAGCCCATCAGCAATTTCTCCCTTTGCTCTTCATTTCTCAAGAACTGGATTGCTACAGATACCAATCCCCATGGCAACTGTACAAATCAGCGATTTCCTAATCTTGGTTTCATGACACCCCAGGGTGCTTCATATTATCTCAAGGGGTGTCAAGAAATTCTCAAAAATTTTTTTTTCAAAACAAAATTAATTTTATTTTACTTTAAATTAAAAAACAAGTACAGACCATATTATATTATGAAACTGAGAGAGAGACAGAGATAGAGACAGAGAGAGAGATATATGTAGAGAATGAATGAATGAATGAATGAATGCCTTGGTAGCAAACAAAAACAAAGAGCCCCCAAAAGTTGTAAATTACAGAAATTAGTCATTTGGGAACTGCACAGCATCCCAAATGGGCTTAGTAGAATTGATTTCAATTTCATTTTCAAAGGATACAGAGCAGATAAACTTTCTTTGTTTTTTTAAGATCTTTTTCCTTTTGTCTTAGAATCCACACTAAATATTAGTTCCAAGTCAGAACGTAGGGGCTAGGCAATTGGGGTCAAGTGACTTTTGCCCATAGTCACACAAGTAGGAAGTGTCTGAGCTGAGATCTGAACCCAGGACCTCCCATCTCCAGGCCTGGCTCTCTATATCTTAAGCCACTTAGTTGCCCCAGACTAACTTTCTAATGAGGATCATAAAGGAAATCTTTAGTACTCAAGGTGATTGGCCATTTGTTCACTGGTCCTCTCCTTTAACAAGGCATTCTTTGGATACCCTTCTTAGGAATGTAAAAATTCTCTCTGAAAAATGAGGTTCCTCCAAGTGAATTTCTTCAAGCATACTTTGTTTCCTCCCCAAAAGGACTCTGTCTGCCAGTGTCTTTCTTCTGTCCAGTATATGAAAATTTGACATCTTTTGACCTTTTAATTCCTGTCTTAGAATAAGGTCATCTTATCCGTACTGATTGCACCTTATTAATATGACACTGTGTTATTAAATGACAATGCTAATACTAACAAAAACTTTACAAAGAGATTAGTATCATGTGCTGCAATCATAATACAAAGAAATGACAAGATATGTGACAATGTTCACTGTGATGGAGAAAAAATAACTTTTATGCAAGATTGATGTATATCCAAAGACATTTAATTCTTTCTTAGAAAAATCAAACATATTTCCTTCTCTCTTGTCCCTCCACACACTTAGAAGTTCAAATAATCTTTGAAAACCTTGATAAGGGAGTTTAATAATAATGAGAATCAGAGAGACATTAAAAACAAAAACAACACAAAAAACAATACAAAACAAAACCTAAAATACTCTAAGTTTGGAGGAGTCAAGAAGATCTGCGATCACACCTTGCCTCTGATTTTCCTGGATGACCCTGTGCAATTTCCCCTTGCAAAGGAATCAGGGTAACTTTCTCAAAGGAGGTAGAACATAAACTGATTTATAAGGGAGCAAGGAATCTGAAGTACAAGACAGAGGTGAAGAGGGAGTGAATTCCAGAAATGGGGGAAACCTGAACAAAGGCATAGAGATGGGTAATGCAATACTATGTATAGGGACCCGCAGCAATCAGTCCATTGTGGCTAGAATTTAGAGCACATGAAAGATAGTCATGTGCAAGAATCCTGGAAAAGGAATTTGGAACTATATTGGGATGGGATTTAAATGCCAAATAGATATTTATATCAGCATTGGTTTGTGTGTATTTCCAGGCTAATTCACAAAGTCTGATCTTGATCATTTGAAACCAAACTGAGCTGGTTTCCCCATATTTAGGTCTCCATCAGTTAAAAGTTAAATGCCATGCAAGAGATATATATCTCATCGATTCCTTTTGTTGTGTCTTCAATTTTGTTCTTAAGAATGCATAATTTCAAGGAAATGTGAAAAAATTGTGGGTCTCAAGAAGCGTACTTCATTGCTTGTTGCAGATACTACTTTTCATTTAGGGAATTAAAGCATTTCAAGGATCATTCAAGCTCATCATCAAATATGATTAATCAGACTAAAACATAAGGAAAAGTACAGTTTAAATTTTTTAAAAGAAATAAACAGTGCCAAGAACTGACAATTCTTATAAAACAGTATAATTAATCCTCAGAAACCCTTAAGAGGGACTTGTTAGGTGAAGGGGTGGTTACTGCTTCCTTTACTATATAGCTTGGACTTCTTGAAGTTGAAATAACAGTGAGAAGACTAGTCAAGAAAAGCTGCTATGTTGCTTGAAAAAATGAACTATACACAAAAGTTTTGCCCAGCATACAATATAATGAAGAACTAAACAATGTCAAAATTTGTAAACTCAAAGTCAAATCATTTAAATTAGTGTAAGCAAAAGGAGGGAATATTACATGTTAAAAACATTTTTAAGTTGTAAAATGTTTTAAAGTTTTTGAATATTAATATAATTCATGTAATACTTTAAATTTCATATATTTTTATTAAGAGATATCACATGATATCGTGTATTCATGGCTGGCTTTGAGACATAAAGACCTGAGTTCAGGTCCTATACTTATGCATACTAAAAATATGCCCATGGGCAAGCCACAACTTCTTAGTGCCCTGGGAAACTTTTTAAGATTTTTAAATTAGAGACAGGTGGCTAATTTTATTACATAAAGATAATTTCTATGCTGACTGATCCCCAGTACAGATATATAAAAGGACACATTAAGGACAAATACATGAATAAATTTGTGTGTGTGTATGTGGAATGTGTATATTATATTATATATGACAGAGACAGAGAATATGACTATTACTATTACCAGTGTTGTTTTTATCTTGTTCTTATATTCTTTGATGGGTTTCAGAAAGAAGTAGTCTGGCGGCAAGTTTTATTTTGCTGTTATTACTTTATACTATTGCAAGATGGATAAAAATAACTAATTTTACATTTGAATAAAAATATTACAACCTTAGTTCATCTTCTGTAGGTTCTCAAAAATCTTCCTTGTTATGATGCTAGAAACATAGGATGATGATGAAGATAATATGTAACTATTCATATTTCCACATGATTTTTTAATAAATTTATTTTCTAAATTATTTTTTATTCCATATAGTCTAGAGGGTATGAATATTTGGTGTAGCAATATCTCTTGAAAATATTGTTGTCTTGCTTTTTATGGATAAATGATATATTTCAGGGTCTGTGGATATTTCATCTGTGAAAATACCCTAGTTCTGGAATAGTCTTAATCTTTCTTTATGTGTCCTAAGATTATAGGTACTGGGTTTCAACAGTATTTTTTAAGTTTTCAGAATAATTTATGAATCTATTATAGATAATTATATAGCCCAAAATCTTTACATTAATATTAATATTCATGGTGTTAATGGCATTAAAAATGTTTCCCACATTTTATTTTAGTATGCCTGTAAATTTCAATATATTCAGTTACAGCTTTCTCCTTGATAACTTTATATTCAATATGACATGCCTGGAGAAGGTCAGTGTATTTATAAATGTTGCTTTCATCCCATTGGTTCAATGTGACCTTCATATTCAACCTAAAAGTCTTTTTTCTTTACTTCCTGCCTTTGAAATAAACTAAAATTTTCACACTTCACAAGTCCAAATATTATACCATTGGAGAAAAATTCCATGTAATGAAAACATTGTTTGTGTATGTCTTTGTGTGTTTCCTCAATGGAGCCATACTGTCATCCAAGTACATTAAGCATTGAATAAAATGTTTTTTTCAACTACCACTTTAGTTTGGAAATCATATTTAGTTCTATTCAGAAATGTAATGATAGCTTTAGGGCTAGGTGGGATCACAATGGACTTAGAAAGTGTCCCTGAAAAAATCCATATTTTACATTAATTATTCTTGACATTACCAAGCTGATGGCATGTTTTAAATTAAAAAAAAAAAAAACAACAACCTTTTCCATGTGAGCATCAAATACTTTACACTTAAAACTATTTTGTATATCTAATGTTTGTGAGAAAACCACAAATCCAGGCTTGATTCAAAGGCTTTTTTAATGATCAATAAATGCAATGCAAATGTAATAGTCCTTTGGACAGCCTCTCCAATAACTACTGAATTGATCATCAGATGCTCTTTCTACTCCTGGGATTTTTTTAAAAAAATGTGTCCCAAGACATCTTTTTTTGTTCTTCAGCTGATAATGTTTTCTTTTTTTCTGATGCAAACTGTGTATGCCTTTCTATAAAGTACTTAAAGATTTAATCTGCCTATATTTGGAAGGATCATTGGTGTTTTCATCTTTTAATAGTAGATATGTGGTACCTTCTGTTAAGAAAGATTGGATCAGGCTTGAATTTGAGAAAAAGCTAGTTAAGTACTTTGCTAGTAATTTATTAACCACTATAAAGGTTTTGAACTAAGAATTATGAATCTTATTGGATTCTGCAACTTTCCAGTTTTACAGAGAAACTAGAGGTTCATTCACCTCCCTTAATATAACATTTCTATCATTCACTAATGTTATGTGAGGCTTCTGCTTCTCATTGTTTCCAACTTGCATTTTCATCATGTTGGACATCTTGTGATCATGTGTGAGATGAACAATTTTCCAAATCATCCTTGTTTAGCATTCAAGTGTTTTCTCTCTGATTCCTTTGTTTCTTCAAACCATTGCTAAATTTATTCACTGTTGTTAATTGTTTACTTTGCTCTTTGCACTACTTTGACTTGTATTACCTTAAACTTTTGACTTTTGTTTTCAACTGATAATTAAGGAATCTAGAATTTCAGATAAATTAATTTTACAGAACCTTTTTGCTAAATTTGACTGGGTGACATGACTTTCAAGTTTCCTACTGGAAGGACAGTAGATAGTGATGCAATTTTCCAGTGCTTTTCCTTATGTCATTAATTTTATTCTCAACTTGCTTTCTGTGTCACAGTAGATAGAGAACTGGACTTTGAGTCACAAAGACCTGAGTACAAACCCAGCCTCAGACACTTACCAGCTGTGTGGCCCTAGGCAAGTCACTTCTCTTTGTTTGATTCATCTTACTTAATCATGAAATGGGGATATTCACATAATGG
Organism: Gracilinanus agilis; assembly: GCF_016433145.1. Classification (NCBI taxonomy): domain Eukaryota; kingdom Metazoa; phylum Chordata; class Mammalia; order Didelphimorphia; family Didelphidae; genus Gracilinanus; species Gracilinanus agilis. The sequence continues at coordinate 398,028,462 of NC_058131.1, read as the reverse complement.
CACCAACTTCTCATGGTTGTTGTGTGAAGCAAAAAGAGTTAATATTTGTGAAACTGCTTAGCCGGTCTGGCAAATAGTGGCACTATATAAATGCTTATTCTCTCCCTTTCTCATATAGGATACTATTTAACATCTCCATCTTTTCTCCTATAAGATTTTATACTGTGGCAATAGCTATCACACATATTGCTGTATTCAAATCTCATTAAATGGTTTTATATGTTTGACATATAATATGTAGAATACGTCTTTTCATGCTGGTTATGGGAAATTCCAGATTTTTGAATATATATTGTTTTGGTATAGTTGATTTACTAGTAGAATTCATTTTGTCACACTCATAAAGGACTTTTGAAATTTTAATTCAAGTGTATCTTCCTGTTCCAAAATCATTTAAGACATTGATAGTGTTGTTGTCAACCCACTAGAATGAATAAGTTTATATTAAGTTGAGATTTTCATTATCGTAGGTTCTTCAACTTTTCCATCTTTAGATTCTTGTAACTCCCTAACTTCTTTCTTATTCAGGTAGTCTAGATTAAAATTTAAATATGAGATTATTTTTTAATTTTGCCCTATAATTAGTCAACAATATTTTGTGTTACTTAGACCAGAAAGTTGTGGTAACAAAATGAAATATAAATCCTTTGCTTATAACTTGCTGAAAATAAATATGTGTAGATATACATGTGTATATATTTGTATAAATACATGTTTGGTATAGTTGCATATGTATATATGCATTTGCATACACATATGTATTTATTCATGCAAACTTGTTATTAATATTTAATTAATAACTTTGTGATACAAAGTTAATCAGTGACACCAACCATTGTTTTTTTAACAACTTGTTCTTACTTATGCGGGCTCTCTTAGGGCTCTATTTTCCTTCTAAGCCCTTTCTAGCCTTCCTTTGCAGCTCTTTAATCACGCATTATGAAATTTCTTCAAACAACAATGAAATACTCATCAGCATATAGCAAAAAGCATTCATTTTCTTTCTGATTTTTAAAATTGAGACTTCATTAACTTGTCTCCACTAATTTGCTATAGCGATCTTATTAAAAAAAAACACAATTTTTTTCCTATGCCTCAGTTTCCAATTCCGTAAAATGCAGCTCTTTGTTTAAGTGTTCACTAACAGCCAACCTGGAACAGGGGTCAGTTGTCCAAGTATTATAGCCAGAGGCAGAGTGGGGGCCTAGAAACAAGATTGTTCTAATTCTAAATATTATACACTTTGCATTCCATTATGCTAAAGGTATTTCTGAGGTTCTACTTCTTCACTCTCTCCTTAAGTTTGCCTTTCATTTCACCCTTCTTCCTGCCAGATTCCCCCATTTCCCCTTTTAGTACACAAATACCTTCTCTTTTCTGGCCCTTGTGCATTGGAAATTTACATATTATTCACACTGCTTTAATACTTTGAAGGGGACTGTAAAATTCTAATATGATTTGAAGGATAACACTAATTAAATCATTATCAACCTGCAATATCTTAGCTTTAATTAGTTTATCTGGTTAGTCCTATCAGATATCATGGCCCAAAGGAAATAGATGACATAGAAAGGGCAAGGTGGAATAGTTGAGAGAGAAACTGAAGGGTAATGAAAACAAGCCTTTATTTGCTTCTCAGTTTTTCCATGACTGTTCTTGGTCATTGAAAATAAGGTGGTCATGGGATTTTTAAATTTTTCTTCTCTTTTTTAAGAAATAAAGAAATCTTATATCTTAAACACTAGTTTTCCAAAATCCTAGTAAAATCCTTGAAGAAATATTTAATAACATAATTAAATATAAGGGATAAGGACATATGTAAATATGCCAAGTTTTTAATGCAATGATTCTTTTTAGATTTCCTAATCTAAAAAATCTAAAAATTTTTAGATTTTTAGATTTAGATTTTCATTTCATTAGAATATTTTTCCATGGTTACATGATTCATGAAACCCCTCTCCCACTCTCCATTCCCCCCTCCCAAAGCCGACAAGCAGTTTCACTGGGTTATGTATGTATCATTGTTCAAAACCTATTTCCATATTATTCATATTTGTAGTAGAGCAATTCTTTAACATCAAAACCTTAATCATATCCTTTTTTTTTTAAACCCTTAACTTCTGTATATTGGCTCATAGGTGGAAGAGTGGTAAGGGTGGGCAATAGGGGTCAAGTGACTTGCCAAGGTCACACAGCTGGGAAGTGTCTGACGTCAGATTTGAACCCAGGACCTTCCATCTCTAGGCCTGGCTCTCAATCCACTGAGCTACCCAGCTGCCCCCCTTAATCATATCCCTAATTGCTCTACGTGATCAATCAATCAATCAAAATATATTTTTCTAATGCATTTCTGGTTCCACAGTTCTTTCTCTGCATGTGGATAGTGTTCTTTCTCCTAAGTTCCTCTGGATTGTCCTGGATCCTTACATTGCTGCTAGTAAAGAAGTCCATTACATTCGATTGTGCCACAGTGTATCACTCTGTGTACAATGTTCTCCTGGATCTGCTCCTTTTGCTCTGCACCAACTCCTGGAAGTCTTTCCAGTTCACATGGAATTCCTCCAGTTTATTATTCCTTTGAGCACAATAGTATTCCATCACCAACAGATACCACAATTTGTTCAGCCATTCCCCAATCAATGGACACCCCCTCATTTTCCATTTTTTTTGCCACCACAAAGAGTGCAACTATAAATATGTTTGTACATCCTTTTCCTTATTATCTCTTTGGGGTACAAACACAGCCGTGGTATGACTGGGTCAAAGGGCAGCATGCATTGATTTTTAATAGTGACCCACAGTGTCTTTCTCCAATAATACTGAATGAGTCTATACAAAGGAGTATGCACCATTCATTTTCAGTAATTGCCATGTGTCATGTTTTGTTACTTGAGAAATATATAAAGAGCAAATTTTAGTCTCTTCTCTTTCTTATGTATTATTAGGTAAACTATATTAAAATTTAGAATTAAAATCATTTTTATTGAAATTGAGATTGAAAAAGCTTTATGAATTAAATAACCAGTAGAGTTTTGAAGAGGATACTTTCTAGGAATCAAAGGACAATATTTCACAGTTAGAACTGCAAAAGAACCTACAGGCTAATCTAATAGTTTAATCTTCCTTGTTTCCATTTATAGATGAACTAAATTACCCACAGGTTAAGTGAACTTTCTCCATGTCACATAGGTAGAGAAGAACAGAGTTAGGATTTGAACTTAACTCCCCAAGACTCTAAATCTAGCATTCTTTCCACTGTACCTGTTGCCACCACTTTTAACCCTTTCCCTTTGTCCCGTAAGAGGGAAAATTTAGATATTATATAGATTTATATTTAAGGTGTGGCTGCCAGGAATCAATAATTCAGATTGATTCCATATTTAAATAGACCCAAGTCAGGATGGGTTTTATGGTAGTTTATTTTACAATTAGGAAGCTAAAAGGTAGGGAAATAGAGAGAGATTCTGGAAAGGCCAAGGTAGGCCAAGGAAGTCAGCCTAACTTACCCACGTGACAATTCAGAGGAGAAGCTGCCTGAGGTCTCAGCTGAGATCCTTCAGCACCAAGTTCAAAGCGGGAATTCCCCAACAGGAAGTAACCAACATACTTGAAGAGGTAGTGTCTTTTGTCATTTCTTGTGGGTCCACCTCTAATTCAAGTGGAAAAATGGCAGCCTCTACACTGATTTGGACTGCCCAAAGGGCAGTCCCTTGTTCTTGATTTGTTACTTATAGTCAGGTGTGGGTAACTCATCTCCCCTCCCCACTAAGGGAGGTGGGGATGACATTATCTCTGGTGGCTAGAGTTTAACTATGAATGGGCTTGAGCTAATTCCATTTACATAGTCCTGGTACAAACTGGTTTTCATAGAAGGCTCACAAATTAATTATATTCTATTCACAAATCAAATTCTATGGATCACTTGAGATTCATGTTACATAAACATCTCAAACAGAATGCCACTATCAGATAGCAGACTGATGTATGGAAGTAAGACAGCAGAGACTGGAGTTCTTCATAAAGACTGTTCATAAAGACCAATTCATGCTGCTAGTAGGAGGGTGTGAGGAAGGTCTCCAGAGGAATCATATATGGCTGCTATTTCTGCCTTCTGAAGAGATTCAAGTTGTCACAAAGGTACCTATGATCAAACAGGTTATGGAAAGATATGTATAAATTGGAGGACAGATGTTAATAACCTGGGACAACCCAACCATCAGCATAAAATGAGTTATCTGTAAAGAGTTAAGTGCTGGCCACATGGGGGAAATCACAACCAAAAAAAGCAGATACCCGATCACTTTCTCAGCTGTCTGACAATCATTCTGTGCTGACTATTCATTTAGCCCTCCTATTTGTAGTATGATTGGAGATGCTGAGAGGGTCTTGTTTGCAGTGGGTAGAGGAGACCATCATCAGAGGTAACCAATATAGAATGAATGGAGCCTTGTCTCATGGTGTCAAATGTTAAAGGATACTGGACATTACTTGTACTCCTTCTGTAGGCAGAAATAACTGAGCTTAATACTTGGTTCACAAGAATTATTGTTGCCCAGCTGTTTTGGTTATATCTGACTCTTTATGATACCTTTTGGCATTTTCTTAGCAGAGATATTGCAGTGGTTTGTCATTTCCTTTTCCCACTCATTTTACAAATGAGGAAACTAAGGCAAAAGGGTTCAGTGACTTGCCCAGGGTCTCATAGTTATTATGTGTCTGAGTCCAGATTTAAACTTGAGGAGATAAAACTTGATTTCCAGTCCTGATATTCTACTCACTGTAACATTTAGGTCACAAGAATAATTATCTAAAACTAGAGGCTAGCAGATGAGGCTCCCTCCCTGTTGGTGATGACATCCCAAGTGAACTCCTAAGCTTGACATTCTCCCATTCCTTTCTTTGGCAATGATTTCCTTAGAGGCAGCATTGTAGGGTCTCTGAATCTCTGCCTACAGGGACTGGTATTCTGGATTCTGTTTCTTCCCAATGAGGTTGAGGGAATCTTTTTCCACATGAAATCTTTTTTTTTAAGACCCTTAACTTTGATCATAGTATCAATACTAAGTATCATTTCCAAGGCAAAAGAGCAATAAGGGCTAGACAATTGGGGTTGTGTCTTGTCCAGGGTCACATGGTTAGGACGTTTTTGAGGTTATATATGAACCCAGAACCTCCCATCTCAAGGCCTGGCTCTCTGTCCACTGAATCATCTCACTTCCCTTTCATCAAAGTCAATATTTACTGGGCATTAGGAACTTCATTAGAACAAAAGTATGAGTCAGCGAGTGGAATGGAATGGCAGCATTACTTCTACCCTCTTTTTCTTCTTTCTTTAAATATTTCTGCTAATTATGATCTACTTGCTTCCTTTCCTAAGAAGGAAGATTTTGATCATTGCCCGTGTCTTGGCCACAAATCAAGGATGGTGTTTATGTATGTGTATGAAAGAGAAAGAATCATAAGATGGAAAACTTGAAACAATTTTAACAATACTGTGATCCATTCCTCCCTTCCCCATTCTATAAATGAGAAAACTAAGGCCCTGAGAAAAATTATTTTTCCCAAGGTCACCTGGTAGTAATATCATAGTTGGAATCTGAACCTAGGTCCTTTTGTTTCAGATCCAGTGTTCTGTCCACTAAGCCAAATTAAAGATGCTTTCTGTTCAATTTTATTAATTGAATTGAAATTCCCTTAGACAAACACAATCACTGACTCTGAGAGGCAGAGTGCCCTGATGAATGAAGGGTCAGTCTTTTTTTTTTAAACAATTTTCTATTTTTAGAGCCTGATAATCTGGAATCTGTCTCTCCCCTATGAAGTTGAAGGAGTCTTTTCTCCCATGAAATCTTTTTTTTTAACCTTCCTTTCCAACTTAGAATTAATATTAAGTATCAGGTATAAGGCAGAATAGAGGTAAAGGCTAGGCAGTTGGGGTGAAGTGACCTGTCATTTAGCTAGAAAGCATCTGAGGCCATATTTGTAGCCAGGACCAGGACCTCCCTCTCCATACCTGGCTCTTTTTCTACCAAGGCACTTAGCTGCCCCAGAGGCTCATTCTTGAATACAAGAAGAATGGAGTTCAAATCCTGTTTTTGACATGTATACTCACTATATGGTAGGTAAATCACTTAATGTCTCAGTACCCTCAGGCAACATATTAGGACTTTCATTTGCAGAGGAGCACAGATGTATATTTCCTACAAATCCCTCACCCTACTTCAGTTGTTTTAGTTCCCTGTGTAACATGTGGATTTTTTGTTTGTTTTTTCAGTAGTTTCACTCTTTGTGATCCCATTGGGGGTTTTCTTGACAAAGATACTGAATTTGTTTGACATTTCTTTCTCTAGCTCTTTTTATAGATGAAGAAACTGAGGCAAATGGAATTTAGTGATTTACCTAGGATCACACAGCTAGAGAGTCTGAGGCTGTATTTGAACTCTGGTCTTCTTGACTTCATGGCTAGTGCTATATCCACTGTGCATCCTAGATGCTCCGTGCAATGTGTAGCCAGCCCTAATTCATTATTTGATTCCTCTGAAAGATGTACTTCTCTCCTATCATTTCTGGGAATGTCCCTGGTTACATGGTAGGACTTTGTTTCTCCCCTTTCAGGTATAGGTCCCAGATTCCCAAAAGATCTTTTATCTGGGACCTAGAGCTAAGCTCATTCTTCTATTTTTCTTGGTTTCTTCCTCTCTAAAATAAGAAAAATAATAGACCTGTCTCCCAGGATTGTTATAATAATCAAGTGAAATAATTATGAAAGTGCTTACCACAATGCCTGATATGTAGTAGGTGCTACACAAATATTAGCTATTATTGTTATCATCATTATTGGTATTATTAGTAGTAGAATCTGAACATGTAGTAGCATACTCTTTGTTTTATAGAAAGTGCCAATTCATTTTCCTCAAAGCTCTCTGTTCTGCCCTGACCATCTCTACACCCCAGATAACATATGGGATATAATACAATTTTACAGATACCCTCAAACATGACCTACAGGTTTAGTTTTTTTCTTTGGTTTGCAGCCAGGGTTGTGATTCTTCAGAATTTCTGGCTCTAGAGGTCTAATAATAATAATACCAATATTAATTATGTAGCCTTAGAGCCCCACCTCAAAATAGTCCTTGGGAAGCTAAATCTAGGTTTATAGCACTGTTGTAATATGTAGTCTTTTCATAATTATAGCTCAGAACCCTGCTGATGCTTCACTTTATACCAAACTATACGAGATGTCACATTAATTTCAAATAAAACAGCATTTAAGTAATTAGATAAATAACAAGAAAAAAATCCCCAAAGGCAAAGGAACACAAACTCCTCTAGATTTTCATGATGCCCCACTCACCAATGAGCCCACATTACTAAGGGTTGGGTTCCAGCTGGAATACCATTGAGGACTCTCTTGTTTCTGCCTGCCAGCATTTTACTGTGTCTCATTGCTATAAGTTGGACCACACTGAGATTTTCCTTTGTCTCTAAAACTGCAAACTGCAGCTTCACCAAGTTACTTTGTCACCTATTGCTGGAAAACTTCTCTGTAGGGTGGCTGCTATCTTCTGGAGGGAATCTTTTTTCAAGTACCCAGTCTTTTTACTCAAAGTAGATGCTATCTTTGGAGAAATTTCTTGTGTCTGGGCTTATTTTAGCTCTTTTATTAGTCAAGTCCATAGATATACTAATCCATCATTTGCAAAAAGAGCCCTTAGATCTAATCTTTCTTTTTGAGGATCTAATTCCTTATCATTGGATACTTATGCAAGTCCTCTGGATATTTAAGTTGAAGAGGTTAAATTCTTTTGAGCTCTCTTTGTGTCCCTGGTAGCTAGAACCAGAGCTATGCAAATTAAACTAGAGCTTCATTTAGTGCCATTGAAGGAGTGGGAGAGGGCCAATGATCATTGCTTTATGCTTCCAGAGTTATAAAATGGTGATATCTCTCCTTAAATTTATAAGCACCATGATTATGAACATGACCTTACGTTTCTTTAGCAGTGATATTTATTAAACATTTACTTATATCAACCCTGTGAAATATATAGTGACTTTTTATCTGAAATTCCATTCCAAATGTTTTATTAACTACTCTTTAGTCTCCACTTTCTCACTCTCCAGAAATAATAACAATAATAAATTTATTGTTGGGCTATAAGCTTAATGAACATTCTTCTCACAAAAGTAACAAAAGTCCTTTGACATATATAGTGCAACTACTGTTGCCACCATTTTATAGAGGAGTAAACTGAGGCTTATAGGCAGGGGGATTAAATGATGTCCAGAAGATATTAGGATGGAACTGAAAAAGGAATGGCTTTTCAGTCAAAGGATGAGTTTAGATCCTTTGTGTACCACTTATGCTCTTAATAAGGTAATTCTGATCTTATGTGACTTAGGCAAGTTCTGGACCTCATTTTCTTCATCTGAAAAATAGGAATCTTAATTCCCCTTCCAATTTCAAATCCTAATCCTATGACTTAATGAGTGGAGGATCTGCAGATAGGAAATATTGGCCAGAATTTAACCAAATCTCCTGACTCTAAATCCAGGATTATATCTACTATACCATTCTGTGTCTCAAATACAAGGATAATCAGTATCCCTAGTAATCACCAAAAGAGACTCTAATATCCTGAATTGTCTTTTGGAGTAATAAAGGTATTTTTAAACAACAACAACAACAACAAAACAAAACCAGTTTGGATTAGTAGATGTAAGGTGTGTGGTGTCATCTATAGAGAGATCTCAGCCCCTCTTCTGTGGGATGTAGACACCTACTTTCTGGTCTGACTTTCTCATTCCAAGCGCATCTCATGCTAACGGGTCAATGATCCCAGAGAAAGACTGCTACAATAGTTATAATAGATCTTAGATTCTAGCCAGCAATAATCCTGGGAAGCTTACTCCTTTCACTATTCTAGCCCTTGAGCCTTCACTAATCCATTTCTATTTACATAACCAGCCACTCACAATAGTGACTCTTTTAAATCTTTTAAATAATCACTAACTTATTAATAGCCAAAAGACATGATCATAACATCACAGATACTTAAATATTAGAGTCAAGTGCATAAATAATAAAATACATCACACTCTACACATAAACATGGGGCACACTATTTTATGGATGCACTCTGTATGCTTTGGGGGATGGTAAGCTCATACTTAGAGGGATCTGTCAGGAAAGCACACCAGAGAGGAAGATCTTTGTGTTTGTACTAACACATAGCTCTGGACTGTAGGCTTTGATGTCCATTCAGGTCCATCTGAACTACTCAACAAAATGCTTCTCTCTTCACTGTTTCTCGGGCTCCTCAGTTGGACAAATCTTTTTCATACTTGAAGTTAATAATTAGAGGCTCTTTCAACTTATATTCACCCCAAAGAGGACATTTAGAAGGCATTCCCTTTTAATGTGAATATAGTAACTCTATAACCAGAGAAGCATGAGCCTCATCAGGGGGCTCTTTTGGTTTATTACAAAAAAACACAGTCAGCTATTCACTCACTTCAGATGCTACTGTCTTGTCAGACATGCTCTTGGTGGAAACTTCAGATTGATTCTCTGGGCAAGGTAAACCAGCTTTTCTATCTTTTCTTATATGGCAAATCAGCGAGAGTACTGAAAATTTCCTTTTTTCCTTGTCCCTCTCAAACCAGAAGAGTCAGAAAAGGGCAACATTAACTTGTGAGAAACTTTACCTATATCAAGTTCCAGTGGCATAGGGGACAAAAGATGAAATAACATTTTTTTTTCCTTTCAGCCACAGGATTTAGAATCTAAAACCTTCTTTTCAGGTACCTGTTGTTATTTTTATTTTTTTAACTCTTACTTTCCTTCTTAGAATCAGTGCTAAGTATTGGTTCCAAGGCAGAAGATGGATAAGTGCTAGGCAATGGGGGTTAACTGTTTTGCCCCAGGGTGTGGGCTAGGAAGTGTCTGGAATCAGATTGGAACCCAGGACCTCCTATCTCTAGACATGGGTCTCTATTCACTGGGCCATCTAGCTGCCCTAGCTATCTGCTTTTACTATTTTTCTTTTCAAACTGTTCCAGTAAGCCACTTTCCCCAGTCCCTAATGTTTCTTTTTAAAATTCTTCAATCTCTCATCTTCAATCTCATCCTCTTCTTCCAGCAGCTAAGTATTGTAATGGATAAAGTGTTAAAATTGAAGTCTGGAATACCCGAGTTCACATCCAGTCTCTAATATTAACTGTGTGACCCTGGAGAAGTTTCTTAATCTCTGTCTTCTTCAGTTTCCTCATTTGTAAAATGGAGATACAGGTACCTACTTTCTAAGGTTTCTATGAAGATAAATAATATCTGTAAGGCACTTTGTTTTACAAAGTGCTATAAAGATGCTAACTATTATTTTTTCCTATTTGCTTATTTCCCCATTCCTTTCAGCTGCTTAAAGTCAAAGGCTCCTGGCTCTCACTAAATTTCCTCTATGAAATCAATAATTCTTTTAAAATTATACCTTAGACTAGTCCCAAATATTTATATGACTTCATAAACAAATGAGCAGATATATCATAATGGCTGTACCTCTAAAGTCTTCAACATGTTCCTTCAATCTTTTTATGCCCTTGAAACTATGTTTCTGAATGTTCTTATTTTTTCCAATTTTTAATAAACAGAAGTTCATTTTTTGCACTTGTAAAATATCAAACTTTTGACGTACAAAGTGAGACATCATCCTACAACTTTTGTCAAATGGAATTGGAAGGATCTGTTTTCAAGTGTTTTCTCAGACACTAGTACTATCTCAACCAAATCTTTTATCATCCATTTCCTCCTCTGTAAAATAGGAATAATAATAGTATTTATAGGGTAGTTGTGAGCAGTGGGTGGGTGGGAAAATAAGGTGTTTTGCAAACCTGAAAGGGCTATATACATTCTAGCTTTTATTATTTTCCCATCTCTGATGATTTTTATCAATATGACTAAAGACATGTCATCCAATTTCTCTAGGCTCCAGTTTCTTTGTCTTTTAAAACTGAGGAGCCTGGATTGGATAACATTTGAGGTTCCTCTAGTTATAGATCAATGATTCTCTAAGTTATACTAAAAGAATAAGTCAATATTTCTATATATTAAAAAACTTCATCATTCAGAGCATAACTGTATGATATATACAGTTTTAACTACAAAATGGTACATTCTGGGATACTGATAGGTAAAGCTTCACTCTTTTTTTTTTTTAATTTTAATTTTGAATATTTTCCCATAGCAACATGTTTCATGTTCTTTCCCTCTCCCCTAAAACCTCCCACCCCCCCTAGCTGATGCACAATTCCACTGGGTTTTACATTTTCATTGATTAAGACCCAATTCCATATTGCTGATAATTGGAATAGAGTTATTGTTTAGTGTCTATATCCTCAATAATATCCCCATCAGCCCATGTGTTCAAGCAATTGTTTTTCTTCTGTGTTTCTATTCCCACAGTTCTTCCTCTGAATGTGGCTAGTTTTCTTTCTCATAAATCCCTCAGCCTTGCTCTGGATTCTTGCATTGCTGCTAGTAGAGAAGTCCATTATATTCAATTGTACCACAGTGTATCAGTCTCTGTGTACAATATTCTCCTGGATCTGCTCCTTTCACTCTGTATCAATTCCTGGAGGTCATTCCAGTTCACATGGAATTCCTCCAGTTCATTATTCCTTTTAGCACAATAATATTCCATCACCAACAGATACCACAATTTGTTCAGCCATTCCCCAATTGAAAGCTATTCCCTCATTTTCCAATTTTTTGCCACCACAAAGAGTGTGGCTATAAATATTTTTGTACAAGTCTTTTTCCTTATTATTTCTTTTGGGTATAAGCCAAGCAGTGCTATGGCTGGATCAAAAGGCAGATAGTCTTTTAAAGCCCTTTGGGCATAGTTAAAAATTGCCATCCAGAATGGTTGGATCAATTCACAATTCCACCAGCAATGCATTAATGTCCCAATTTTGCCACCTCCCCTCCAACATTCACCACTTTCCTTTGCTGTCATGTTAGCTAATCTGCTAGGTATAAGGTGGTACCTCAGAGTTGTTTTGATTTGCATTTCTATAATTATAAGAGATTTAGAACACTTTCTCATGTGTTTGTTGATAGTTTTGATTTCTTTATCTGAAAATTGCCTATTCATGTCCCTTGCCAATTTATTAACTGGGGAGTGACTTGATTTTTTTGTACAATTGATTTAGCTCCTTATATATTTGAGTAATTAGACCTTTGTCAGAGTTTTTTGTTATAAAGATTTTTTCCCAATTTGTTGCTTTCCTTATAATTTAGTTAGCATTAGTTTTGTTTGTATAAAAACTTTTTAGTTTAATGTAATCAAAATTATTTATTTTATGTTTTGTATTTTTTTCTAACTCCTGCTTGGTTTTAAAATCTTTCCTTTCCCATAGATCTGACAGATAAACTATTCTATGTTCACCTAATTTACTTATAGTTTCCTTCTTTATACTTGTCATTCACCCATTCTGAATTTATCTTGATATAAGGTGTGAAATGTTGCTCTAGATCCAATCTCTCCCTTATTGTTTTCCAGTTTTTCCAGAAGTTTTTGTCAAATAGTGGGCTTTTTGCCCCCAAAGCTGGGTTCTATGGGTTTATCATGGCCTGTCTTGCTGAGGTTGCTTACCCCAAGTATACTCCACTGACCCTTCTGTCTCTTGGCCAGTACCATATTGTTTTGATGACTACTGCTTTATAGTACAGTTTAAGATCTGGTACTTCTAGGCCACCTTCCTTCATATTTTTTTTCATTATTTCCCTTGATATTCTGGGTCTTTTGTTCTTCCAAATGAACTTTTGTTCTTCCAAATGAACTTTGTTATAATTTTTTATAATTTGATAAAAAAGATTTTTGGTAGTTTGATAGGTATAGCACTAAATAAGTAAATTAATTTGGGTAGGATAGTCATTTTTATTATGTTAGATTGTCCTACCCATGAGCAATCAATGTTTTTCCAATTGTTTAGATCTAGTTTTAATTGTGTGGAAAGAGTTTCATAGTTGTGTTCATATAATTCCTGTGTTTGTTTTGGCAGATAGGTTCCTAAGTATTTTATATTGTCTAGGATGATTTTAAATGGTATTTCTCTCTCTAACTCTTGCTGGTGCAATGTGTTGGAAATGTATAGAAATGCTGATGATTTATGTGTGTTTATATTGCATCCTGCAACTTCCGTAAAGTTGTTGATTATTTCTACTAGCTTTTTATTTGATTCTCTAGGATTTTTTAATTAGACCATCATATCAACTGCAAAGAGTGATAGCTTGGTCTCCTCACTGCCTAATTTAATACCTTCAATTTCTTTTTCTTCTCTAATTGCTACTGTTAGTGTTTCTAGTACAATGTTAAATAATAGAGGTGATAATGGGCATCCTTGTTACACTCCTGATCTTATTGGGAATGCTTCTCATTTATCCCCATTGCAGATGATGTTTATTGATGGTACTAGATATATACCATTTATTATTTTTAGGAAAGGCCCTTCTATTCCTATAGTTTCTAGTATTTCCAGTAGGAATGGGTGTTGTATTTTGTCAAAGGCTTTTTCAGCATCTATTGAGATAATCATGTGATTTTTGTTGGTTTGCTTGTTGATATGGTCAATTATGTGAATGGTTTTCCTAATATTGAACAATCCTTGCATTCCTAGTATAAATCACACCTGATCATAATGAATAATCCTCATGATCATTTGCTGGAGTCTTTTTGCTAGTATTCTGTTTAAGAATTTTGCATCTATGTTCATTAAGGAGATTGGTCTTTAGTTTTCTTTCTCTTTTTTTGTTCTACCTGGCTTTGGGATCAGTACCATATTTGTGTCATAAAAGGAGTTTGGTAGAATTCCTTCTTTGCTTATTATGTCAAATAGTTTGTATTGTATTGGGATCAGTTGTTTTTTGAAGGTCTGATAGAATTCACTTGTGAATCCATCTGGTCCTCAGGATTTTTTCTTAGGGAGTTCTTTAATGGCTTGTTCAATTTCTTTTTCTGATATGGGATTATTTAAGTATTCTATTTCTTCTACTGTTAATCTAGGCAATTTATATTTTTGTGAATATTCACCCATCTCCCTTAGGTTGCTATATTTATTGCCATATAGTAGGGAAAATATTTTTTAATGATTGCCTTGATTTCCTCTTCATTAGAAGTGAGGTCTTCCTTTTCACCTTTGATACTGATAATTTGGTTTTCTTCTTTCCTTTTTTTAATTAGATTGACCAGTACTTTGTCCATTCTATTTGTTTTTTCAAAGTGCCAGCTTATTTGTTAATTCAGTAGTTCTTTTACTTTTAGTTTTATTAATATCTCCTTTAATTTTTATAATCTCCAATTTAGTTTTTAAGTAGAGATTTTTAATTTGTTCCCTTTCTAGTGTTTTAATTTGCATGCCTAGTTTATTGATCTTTGCCCTCTCTAATTTGTTATTATATTCACTCAATGATATAAATTTCACCCCGAGTACTGCTTTAGCTGCATCCCACAGATTTTGGTAGGATATCTCATCATTGTCATTCTCTTCAATAAAATTATTAATTGTTTCTATGATTTGTTCTTTAACTGATTTTGGAGAATCATATTATTTAATTTCCAATTAATTTTTGATTTGCCTGTCCATGTGCTCTTACTAATTATTTATTGCATTATCATCTGAAAAGGTTACATTTATTATTTCTGCTCTTTTGCATTTGTTTGCTAAAGCTTCACTCTTAAAAAAACTACTGCCAGGTATGGAGCAAATTCCTCCAAACTCAGAATATTTTAATATAACTGATATCTGGTTAAAGCCAATGTCAAGAATTTAATGGTGAAAAGGAGAAAAGGGGTACACTATGAGGGGAATGTCTGAGAGGTAAGTGGGGAGTAAGAGAGGTGTGGTTGATAGGCAGCTAATCCCAAAAGCTGAGAGGAGGAGGGATATATTGTACCACCATCTCAAGTCATTTTTAGCTCCAGCTGGAGAAGCACCGCCTCCTTTTCTTGCCACCCACTGATTTCTTAAGTCTTCATAGATTCAGCCAACTGGTCCCTGAAGCAAAACACAGGTATGAGGCCTGAGATGACTGATTGCTCTAATTTGTTTGCACTACAGATGTAGTAAATATCTGTGAAATAAGAAGGAATGTCATGGAGGGGAAAGAACACCAAATTGTGGATCATCAGGAGTACTCAGTTCAGGCCCTAACTCTGCTGCTGACTTGCTATGTCTATAGGCAAATTACTGTTGTTTAGGAACTCCTACTTTCTAATTTGTGTTTTTATTATTGTTAAGTCTTTTCAGTTGTGTCCGACTCTACATGACCCCATTTGGGGTTTTCTTGGCATTGATAGTGGAGTACTAGCAAGGCTACATTTCCGTCTCCATTTCATTTTATAGGTGAGAACTGAGGCAAGTAGGGTTAAATGACTAATACAGTGAGTAAGTGTCTGAGGCCAAATTGGAACTCAGAAAGTTGAATCTTCCTTATTTCAGGCCTGTTGCTCTATCCACTTTACCACTTAGCTGCCCTGTTTGGACAATGAGGTATTTTGTAGGATTAAAAGGACCTTAGTCATCATCTAACTCTTGTAAGAGAAATATTTTCTTATCTCCTGCCAAGTAGACTGGACTAGATCTTTTTCTTCCAAGAAAATGAAGAAATTGAAACTATCCTCATTGCTTAATTGGTGCAGGGGATAAAAAGCTTCCACTGATAACTTGGCTTCCCTGGTCACCTGGGTTCAACAGACTGTGGATGAGCTCCACCTCCTTCCTGATGCTTTCCTTTTTATTTAGGGTTTCCTTGCTGAATATCCCTCCACTTCTGTGCTTAAGGAAATTTCCTTTTGTTAGCTGTCACACAGATGAGAGATGACTCATTTCATGGCATTCTTGAATCTAAACTGTTATACAACTGGCCTGAGTAAGGCCTATCTTACAATATCATCTTTCAAATTTTTAGGTATGGAAACATTGAAGCACAAGGTTTTTAAGTGATTTGCCTAAAGCCACACAGATAGCAAATAGCAGGACTTGGATTCAAATCCAAATCCTTTGCCTCCAAATTTAATGATGTTTCCATTACTTCATATAGTGTGTCCAGATGAATTCTAAAAATTTTTTGACTTTTAAGGATTTAGACTTAGTAGTCAGGAATCATGGAGAATATTGTGAAACAGTGTTATATAATGGAAAGATCAGTGCACACCAAATCAGAAAGCCTGAGCTTTAGTTACAGCTCCTTAAATTATTAGCAGTGTTATCATCAACAAGCCAGATACTGTTCCTTTGTGTCAGATCCCTAATTTGTAAAACAGGTAAAACTTATTTTATCTACCTATTTCATAGAGTTATTGTAAAGAAAGTGTTTTGCAAACCATATATTGATAGTATATAATTTCAGTCAGATGAGTCAATAAACGTTTATTAAGTACCTACTATGTGTCAGGCCTGGGCAGCTAAGAAGACTGGACCTATAGTCAAGAAGATCTAAATTCAAATCTGACCCTAGGCAAGTCACTCAACCATGTTTGCATTAGTTTCCTCATCTGTAAAATGAGTCGGAGAAGAACATGCAAACCATTCCAGTATCTTTGCCAAGAAAACCCCAAACAGGACAATGAAGAGTCAGACCCAAATTGAAAAGACTAAACATCAACAACAAAAACTGTGCCAAGTACTGTGCTAAGTGCTGAAATATAAAAAAAGAGACAAAAATCAGTCCCTACCATCAAGGATCTGATAAGATGGCAGGCATACAACTCAAGTCTTAGACTAGCTTCCTAGCTTATCCCTTGGAGATGGGGGCGGCTACAGGGGAATGAGGTGGAATTTAGGTGAAGAATTTTGTTCCTTATTATTTCCCCTTCAGACTCAGACAAGACTCTTAGTCATCCTTGCAAATGGTTAATGATGCCATCAGCATCAGCATCCCCCAGATGACCTGGTCCCTACATAGTTAATGAGTCCTTGCTATTTATGACTTCAGAATATGCATCTGAGTTTATATATTTTTACCCTGGAACTTTTAGTTCCAGTGCCTTGAACCCAGGTTAGAAATGGAAAAGGATGGGATTGTGTTTTAAAGAGTAAACTGGGAAACCAATAAATCAAATTATTCATTTCCTTTCTTATTCTACAAAAGCCACATTGGTGACTTTTGAGGGCCTGTGTAAGAGACTCAGCTGTCTGATGGGGTGGAAGGCTCAGCAAATGGAAATCGAGATAAGATAAGACATTTCAATTTGGCTTTTGTTCTCTGGCATTACTACTAGCCACCCTAAAAGAAAAAAGGATGATAAATCGCAATGAATGCTACAAAATATGTAGAACTCTGTCTTATTTACTATTTTTCCTGTTGCCTAGTTTCCTACAGGGAGCCATGTCTATGTCCCAAGTCTGCTGTCTGCTACATTTCCCCAAGGGGGGAAAGGCACAAACCGGTAATCTGAAGTTGCCAGCAATTCCCTTCAGCCTGTGAAAGAAAATCTTGCTATTTTCCTGAGTTTTAGGTTTTTAGAAACTACTCTAATGCCCCTCAGTTGAGGCTTTAGGAAGATTGAAGTCCAAGGCAGTGACACGCTGTGCCATAAAATTTTCCTGAGTACCTGAGCAGGCTTCCTCGGCTCTCTTTAGAGATTGCTTATTACCAGTCTCACATCAGTCTTCTTTTGTCTGGCTGGTAATGACCCGTCTGTGAAGAATGGAGGCATCACTTGCCCAAGAAGAGTCTTTTGTAGGTATGGTTTACTTTTTGTACCTCTTTATCTGGGTCCCTCCTCTACATAAGGTAAGAAGCAAATCTGGGCACAATGTGGCATTGAATGACACTCTCAAGACAAGTGGTTTACCCCTTCTCACTCTTTTAGTTGTTTTTTTAATTAATTTGTATTGATAGCTTTTATTTTCACTTCAGCTGCCTTTCCCACTATGTCCTTCTCTAGCCCTAATCTCCACAGAGGAATTCTTTTTAACAAAGCACATAGAAAAGAAGGAAAACAAAAGTTAAAACCAATCAATACCTCAAAAAAGTCTAACATTATATAAATGTCCCATATTTACACTTTTCTGTCCAATGGTGAGAATTTGAATAGAACCATTAGGCCTTCAAGTCCAAAGGATCCATGGAAGGAGAGAATTCAGGACATTGCTCTCTTCTTAGGGGGAGTCCTGACTAGGACTCAGGAACTCTGAAGTCATAGAGATCTTGGGAGACCACTATTTTGAAAAGTATCACCAGGGGCAAAAGTAAAGTCAGTTTGAGGAGGAGATCATAAGTACATCAACCAGGAATTGGTTAGATGTTTCCCATATCCTTGCTAACTTGGTGCTAAGCTTCAAGATTGTTTCTACCTGAAAAAGGCATACAAATGTTGCCTAAAAATGATCTCTAGGTTTCAGTGCCTTGGGAAGAATTCCCAGTTGCTCTCTTCTGGTCATAAATCTCTATTTTTCTGCACAGTTTGCTTAGGACGAAATACCAGCATATATCTTTTGTCTGGACACATCTATGTCCCTCTAGGGGCCATCAAATCATTGATTTAGAGCTAAAAGGGACATCAGAAATTATCTAGTCCAATTCCATTTTACAAATGAGAAAACAAATCAATTGGCAAACATTTTTAAGCCCTCACTATGTGCCAAGCATTATGCTATATTTTGATAATACAAAGATAAAAATGGAACAGGCCTTGCCTTCAAGGATCTTATTTAGTTGAGGGAGATATGTCCAAATACACATATGTACAAAACACATAGGCAAGAATAATTTGAGGGAAGGAAAACAAAAAGAGTTTCAGGTAGAAGATTGCAGATGAATTCATCCTTGAAGGAAGATAGGAATTCTAAAAGGCGAGGTGAGTTGAGGAGGGAGAAATAATTCCCGATATGTAGAACAGCCAGCCAGGAGAATACTGGAGTCAGTTCTAATTGGAGAGCCCATTGTTAAATTTTCATTCTCTGCATTTATACATTAGAAATCAGTTTGATTTATTATTTTGCTGAATATCTAGATTTAAGAAAGTGTTAATAATGCAGATTAAATTTAAGCTTAAAAGCATATGCATGCATTTCTCCTCCTTACCCCAAGCTTCAATTTTTAAACATTAACTAGTACATGCCTAGGGCATTGATTAGTGGGGCTATATGGTCAGGCTTGAAATTTAGAAAAATCACTTTAGCAATGGTTTTGAGGATGGATTGGAATTGAGAGAAGAATTGAAGAAAGTAGACCAAGTAAGAGGCTTCTGGAATAATCCAGGCAAGAAGTGACAGGGTAGTGAACAGATGGTGATGGGAATGGAGAGAAGAGAAGAATGCAAAAAAATTGTGAAGGTAGAACCTCTCATTTGAATCCTTCCCAACATACACTTGTATAGTTATAACAGGGAGTTTACTAGAATTACATCTCCTAGGGGAAGCCAAATTGTTTTATAATTTTATAACTTTTAATACATTTTTCTTAGAATATGAGAAGCAATCTCGACTATAGCAGGTACAAATACATTCACTCTAAAATGTTGCCTCTGAAAAGGCCAAAAAGATATTGTTTGAATGCTTTTTTTTTTTACAAACTAGTGAAGCATTTTAGGAAATAATCTTTTTGGGAAATGAATCAGAAAGTCAAGTCAACAAGCTGATTCATCTATCTATTTTTTGGCAAGTAAAGATTTAGAACTTGGCTGGGGTTCAAAAAGAGTCACAATGATTATTAAAGATTTAGAAAGTGGGGCCCATGACAAGTGTTGACAGCATTTCACATCACCATGATACAGCCCAGAGTGATACTTAACTTTACCAAAAAATAGGTCTTTAATATGCAAATAAATATTGCTTTGTGATGGACAAATACTGGATATAGGACCAGGGTAGAGGCAATAGTGCCAGAAATAGATATCCACACACAACCTCATTAGAAGATTTCAGAATTGGAAGGGACTTTAGAAGCTATCTAGTCCAATACATACATAAATAATAAAGTCTTCCATAATAGACCTTGATAAGTGAATCCACAGATTGTGGATACCAGTGAAACTGCCTTATTTCGTGGATAGGCTCAACCATTATAATGTGTTTTTTTTTTCATATCTATAGTTGATGCTCACTTTCTTGGAGTGTCTTGAGTGTCTTTAACTTTACTAGTTCTCATCTACCCAACACACATAGTTATCTACACTCTATATCTTTGATCAATGAGATAATTTGTGTAAATACTTATCCTTCACTCCCATTTTGACAAATTCTCGTTTGCCTCTTCATTAGAATTGCTTCTCTTTGATTCCTCAGAATTTTGTTTCTGAGAGATTTCTATCTTCCAGGCTGACTTCCTCTGTATAACTTTGAATCACTGAATCCTATGTATTCTTTCCTTTAACCCTTTGAAATCATGATTCATTAATCTTCCTAGTCCTATGTTTCCTAGAGCCCTTTTCTCAGTTGTTCTTTTATTTAAATATGTATTAATGTGATGTTTCTTTTTCAAATATTTTTTTAAAATTTGGATTTATTAGGAAATTTAAATTCTGTTAAAATAAAATTTAATTTTATAGGAGAGAATTAGAAAGAATTTTTACTTCATCCTTTATAAGACTTCTCATTTCATCTTTTACAGAAGTTTTATTTAAGGTCCCTTAGAATCTTGGCTGCAGTTTGAGCCTCGTCTAGAGTCCTGAGAGTTCTTATTAGGAAGGAAAAAACCTCAGCTACTGAGTGGCTTATACTTCCTGCTTATCCTTAGTTCCATGTTAAGTTCATAGATAAACTTATGAAAAAGGAAGAATTTTATAAAGTAATGTATTTATTTCCCTCCCACTGGGCAGATTTCATAAACTTAGGAACTCAATTTCATTTACATAGATTACTGAATCATAATTTTGCTGCTTATTTGATAATTATCAAGTAAAATTAAAATAAAACCATGAATTCCTTTGAATTAAAAAAATAATTTTCTTTTTTGAATGAATACCAATAAGTCATCTCTTGTTTTGCTTATGCTGGCACTAAAATGAAAATAATGACAAAGCAACCAAAAACAGATTATCATGAATTTTTAACAGATATTGACTTTTTTCTATTGATATCAGTAAAAGATATGCTGACAACTCTATAATTCTATGTAATTGCTATGTGTGTATATGTCTAAGAGGCATCTGTTGTGGGATGCATAGAAGTTTAGGTAATATTGTATGTTTTTGCACATCTCTTTGGACAGAAGATGTTTTATGTATATGTATGCATATATACATATAATAAAACTTATTTTCAAATTTAATCCTTCTTTGGTGTATTCTGGTACTAGGAGGATCTGAGTTCAAATGTGACCTCAACACATGCTAGCTATTTGACCCTGGGCAAATCATTTAACCTCTGTTTGCCTCAGTTTTCCTCATCTATGAGATGAAGATAATAAAAGCACCTACCTCCCAGGGTTTTGTGAGGTTGAACTGAAATAACAATTATATGGAGAAGTGTACTGCTTGGATGGAATCTAAGTGGATATAGAGCCAGGCCTGGAGGCCATAGATTCAAATCTGGTCTCAGACACAGCTAGGGCTGTGTGTCCCTGGACAAGCCACTTAACCCCAATTGCCTAAGCCTTACCACTCTTCTGCCTTTGAACTGTTATTTGGTATTGATTCTAAGACAGATGATGAAAGTTCTTAAAAAAGAAGTAATAATTATGAAACGTTATATAAATGTTAATAATAATAACAATGGTTATTATTATTATTATTATTATTATTAAATGAGATAATATTTGTAAAATGCTTAGTATACTGCCTGGCACAAAGTAACCACAATATACATATTAGCTATTATTATTATCTTGGAAGCTGGTTGCTAGACTTTAATGTTTTTTTTTAATCCTTACCTTCCACCTTAGAATCAATACTGTGATTGGTTCCAAGGCAGAAGAGGGGGTAAGGGCTAGGCAATGGAGGTTAAGTGACTTGCCCAGGGTCACATGGCTAGGAAGTGTCTGAGGCCAATTTGAACCCAGGACCTCTAGTCTCTGGGCCTGGCTCCCAATCTACTAAGCCATGTAGCCGCTCCAGGTTGTTAGACTTTAAAAAAACAAACAAAAAAACTATAGTAGAAGAATTCCTTTAAATTTTTTGGTGGGGATGGTGGGGATAGACATTATTCAGGGTAGAAATCTCGAGATCTTTTTATCATCTCTGATAATCTGATAAGGACTGCTTAGTTGATAAGAAAGCAATGGACACTGAAGATCTTTTAGCTCATGCTTCCAGCTCTGTCTCTTGAAGCATGGAGTTTATTATATATGTTTCAAGACTCATTTCACATAAAAGAACCCCCCCCTCCCAAAACTTCACAGATGCGCAGAATTTACAAATTATGTCATATCAAAACAGAAAAGATCTCATTGACTTCAGAATAGAACAAGGCCAAGGCTGAATTTTGACTGGGTTCTTATCAGAAAGCCAAGTCAGGGAATATTTTCTCAGGGTTGAATTGCCCCTGCTAAGGTTTTGGCCTTGGCTGTACCAGGCAGCTGCATTCCTGGCCAAAGGGGAAGAGTGTTAACCTCTTAAATTCAGGTTTGCTAGGAACTTAAAACTTTTCAATTAGGCCACAATACTTTTCAACAAGAAATCACAAGGATCACAAAAGGGGTCAAAAGAGGAGTCTCAGATTTTTATCTATTTTCTTATTGGCTTCCCACATAGAAATACAAGAATTCTTTCTCTTTTATGTATGCAACATTAACATTCTTGGGCTTATATTCTTTCTAGGTTCTTTAAGGGGGAAAGGGAGTAGATAATATAATTTCCTATAGGAAAAACCCAAGAATTCTGGTCATGGTGTTTTGCCTACAGGGTTTATATTCCTTTCTGTCTTTATCAACTGTCCTGTAAGGTTACAAATAGTGTGTAGTTTGTACAAATAGTGACTTTTTTTTCAATCATCTCTACTTCCTATAGCTATTTCCAAAGTCTCTGGAAATCAAGACAGATAATCTTTCCCAGGTTTCACATCTTTTACTATCTTCACAGATTTGCTGATGAGTTCATAGGGTTATAGATTAAAAGCTAGAAGGGACCTTAGAAGTAATTTAATCCAACCAACTCATTATGCAATTAAGAAAATGTAGATTCTAAGAAGTTCAGTGACTTTCCAAAATTCACAGATATTAAATAATAGCCAGAATTTGGACCTAGGACTTCTGACTTGAGTCGAATTGACTCTATTTTCTACTTAAAGTAAACTACAGGGCTAAAATTATGTTATTTTGATTTTTGAAGAATAATAAACATTTGGATCATAACTGAGCCTCAGAAATCCCCCAGAAATTTCAAATAATCTTTGGAGAAGTGCGATCTAAGTATTCACATGGGAAATGTCCTAACTCACTGACCAGCCAGAGGATAGACCTGGATCACCTGAGCAGCCTGGCAGAAAAACAAAACATGAATACCTTGAATTTCAAATGGAATAGTCTGAAAACTATGTGGTCAAGGAGAACAGGCCAAAGGGATACTCTTCATGTTCACAAAAGCATATCAGAACATATGTGTGCAAACTCTCACACATGCACATATACATACTACACATGTACACATACACACACACATAAAACATGTGCACACAGATGCACACTCTCTGCCTTGTTGACTCACTGTTTCCTTTTTCCTTTCTCATATGCTTGGCCCTGAATTATCAGTGCATTCTTTTCCTTTCTGCTCTTATTGATCAGTATATAATCAGACTGATTAGTTGACTAAATATCCAGGGTCCCAGGAAGAGCCAGAGGTTCGGTAGCCTTGGAGAGTACCAGGATGGGAATAAGAGAGATGGCAACTGTAGCACCATGCAATTCTACTTTGTACAGATGTAAAATGTGTTCTTTTTGTCAGACTTGAAGAGCGAATGAGGGGAGCTGGACTGAGAAGGGCAGAGTTTTTCAGACGAACTCTTCCTCTGTCCTTACCTTTCCTGGAGAATTCCTAAATTCTTTGGAATTAGTAAGGAGTCCAGACTCCCTTTTTCCTAGCTCTCTTCTCTACCCATGCAGCCTTCCTCCAACAATTGTCTTCTAAGGACATTTAAAACATTAAAAGAGTGGATTATTAGAGCCAGAAGAGATCATTACCAGTTCTTGCATTTTACATGGGTAGAAATTGAGAGTTTAAGTGATTTGCTTAAGGTCTCATAGCTGAGTGATGACAAAGCAGGGATGGAAGCCAAGCTTTTCTGATTCCAAGTCCAGGGCTTTTTCTACTATAACATTCCTGATACTGGTGCTGGCTTTCTGGAAGCAAAGCAGCCTCTTTCTATCTCTGTCACCTTTTGTTCCTTTCTCTGTCTCTTCTTCCTTTTTCTCTTCTTATCTCCAAACTCCTACTTCCCTTTAAACTCATCTCTTGCCTTCTTGCTCTGTGACTTACTCTATACAATATTCCTTCAATGCCTTCCCTCCCCTTTATATTCATATTTTAAAGCCCAACTCAGTTTCCATCATCTCCACCATGGGACTTTCCCTGATTCTCCTTGTTGATGGAACCTTTCTCTTTTACATCTTCCTGTAGCACTTTGATTTGAACTTTTTTCATGCACTTAGCATGAGATACAATGAATGAAAAGCATTTATAAAGCACCTCTTATTTGTGAGACACTGATACATGCTTATTGAGTTTATTATTTAAATGTATCCTTGAGTTTTAGGTTTTTTTTAAGCCAGGTTTTGTCCCCAAGTAACATGTTCTAATAAAGGAAGACAACATAATATAGAAAAAATATGGCCAGGGAAAGGAATTTCTATTGTCTTGGGGTCTATGAGTAAAACTATCAGAAAATGAGAATCACCTTCCTAATAGCAATGGTAGTATCTATCAATCTAATTATTGTTTATAGACCAAGAGAGGGAAGGGGGATTGTTATGAGTTTTGCTTTAAAATATATGCAAGTTATCCAGTTAGTATCTAGTTTCCTGATTGATGTGATGTGAAACATTGTTTGAGACCAGTTTAATATAGTTGATTAGAGGAGTTTGCTCTCACTTATATGCCAAATGGACAACTTATCCTCTGGATGAATTTTCAAAGCTGAGTAGATTAGCTCAATTGGTGTGTATATGAGGGGGACTTGATCTGTGGAGGTCAGGTCTGGAGAGCCTATATTCTATGGAGGAAAAGAGTGTAGCTAGATGGCGATTGACCTGAGTCCTAGTTTCCTGGCAGATAGCTCTGGAGTCAATTACATACATTGAGTTGTGTTTACTTCTTCTTTCCTTCTCATATTAGAATCTTCATAAGAATAGAAACATTTCTTATTTTAACTTTATATCTACTCCATCAAAAGGCACGGTAGATAGAGAACAGCTCTTAAACTAGAATAACCTAGAATTAGGTGAGTCCCATCCCTGACCCTTGTTTTATGGCCCAGGCAGGTCACCTAATCTCCCCATGCTATAAATTACTGTCTGAGAACAGAAGTTGCAGGAAAGATGTTAACTTGCTTTGGTAGAGAATATTTCCTTGAAAATAGGAAATTACAAGTATAGTATCTGCCTCTATTCCTGCCTCCACTAGCACTTCAAAGTGTGTTGAACGAATGGACTAATGATTATTGACCAGCAACCACTGTTCGTGTGTGTGTGTGTGTGTGTGTGTGTGTGTGTGTGTGTGTTGTGTGGCGGTTAACCACAGAGTCTTTTTCTGCCACTTTTTCCCTAAATTTGCATCTGAGTCTGACCTTATAGGGTGGCCTCTAAAACCTTTTGGGAAGTACAAGAAAAATTACAGTGAAACATTATTCCATAATTACTTGTGCTATGCTTTGGGCTAAGAGATACTAAAGTTAAATAAGATGCTATTCTCATCCTTAAGGAGCCTAAAGTCTAACAGAATGCAGTCCCATAATAATGAAGGCAAACCTAAAAAAAACAAACTGAATTTTCCCCATTTTTTTCTCTTAAAAACATGAAAACAAACTTTAGTTTTTCTTTTATCTCACTTAGGGATGTGTGTATGTGTGCATGTGTGAATGCATGTGCCTGCACGATATATATTATTGTGTATATATATTTCCAGCTTGAAATATATTCTGTTGTAGCCTCAGTTTTCTTTTTGGCAAAATGAGGATAGGTGAGGTAATCTTTAAGAATTCTTTTAGGCTAAATCCTATGAATCTTTTAGTGTTCCGAGTTGTCAGGAGGTAGGATACTCTAGGATTAAGAAAGGAATAAGTAGATAAATAAAATGCTCTGGGGAAAGGGCACAGCCATAGGGAGCAGCTGTTTGCTGTACCCTCATCTTGTTTAAAAGTATCGTGGTAGTTCAGGATATTGTCTCTGAGAGGGTTTTCTGACCAGGCATGGATTGAGACTAGCCAGAGGAGTGATGAAGAGAGGAAAAGATGTGGTCAGAGTTACTGAGCATCTGTGTGCAGAGAGAAAATGACAGTCTGAGGAGAGAGTCAGCTGTGAGAGTGAGTCACTGTGTGATTAAGAAAGAGTAGTGTAACAGTGAAAAAGGGAAAGTGATTGAGAGAAGAGAGAACTGTGGTCAGGGAGCTTTTTCTGTGATTATATGTGGAAGATTGAGAGAATGACTGAGTCCCTGACTTACAGAACTGGGGAATCTGGCTGTGTATTGGGATCTGTGGGAGAGAGAACATGGAAGGTAGTGGTGCTTGGTAGATTGAAAAATCAGATTTGTATCATTGATTTAGAGCTAGAAGATGGCTTTGAGGACATTGAGCCCCCAAACCTCATTTAACAGATGAGGGCACCGAGATTAGGAAGGCAGTTGACTTGGCTTGGATCATGTAATTAGTATTTGTGTAGGATGTAAAATGGTGAGGTGTGGGGGGAGAAGGAGGGAGAATAAGCTTACATCACTTCTACTATGTAAGAGGCACTGTGCTAAGTGTTTTAAAAAAGTATTATCTGATTCTATTCTCCCAACTAACCCTGAGAAACTGATGCTATGATTATCTCCAATTTACAATTAAGGAAACTGAAGCAAACAGAACTTAAGTGACTTGTCCAAAGTGGGCACAGCTAGTCCATGTCTGGGGCCAAATTTGAACTCAGGTCTTCCTAAATCCAAGGTCAGCACTCTATCTACTGAGTTACCTAGATGTTTGATCTCCATGAATTATAGAGTTTTTAAAATTTTTTTCCAAAGATGTTTCAGAAAGGGTTTGTCGTGGAAAGGCACAGGATATGGGACCTGTGGGGTAATAGCATTTATGATGAAAGCCTCTTGGTTTGAGTAAGTGTCGTATATCAAATCTCTATACCTGGTGAATAGTATTATTATTATTTTTGTTGTTCAGTCATTCAGTTGTGATTGAATCTTTGGGACCCTATGAACCATACTGTCCATGAGATTTTCTTTGTAAAGATACTAGAGTGGTTTGCCATTTCCTTCTCTAGTGTATTAAAGCAAACAGAGGTTAAGTGATTTGCCCAGGCTCACATAACTAGTAAGCATCTGAGGCTGGATATGAATTTAGTTCATCCTGACTCTAGCACTCTATCCACTGAGCTACTTAGCTGCCTTCAAATAGTAAGGTTTAAATTCAACTCAACAAATATTTATTAAAGACCAATATGTGCAAAGCTTCTGGGGTTCTATAGATACAAAGACAGTATTTACACTATTTAGTAAACCAAAGAAATCCCTCACCTCAAGTAGCTTACTTTCTCCTGGAGAAGGAAAAAGAACACATACATCAATAAGTATGATACAGAGGAGACACTGAAAGAGAACAAAAGAGACGAGAGTTCTAGGAGTATTGTGGGAGGGAAGGGACTAATACTTTGAATGGGTGTGCAATACTCTACTAAGGATTCTTGGAGAAGGTGGTAACTGATCTGAGTTTTGAAAGAGAGGGTGAACCCTGGAATCTTTGATGAGTATGGATGTGTACTAGTTATAGGGAATGACTCAGGGAAATACTTGGAGGCAGGCATTGGTACATTAGAGTTTGTCAAAGAAATAACAAATTAAGTCTAAAAAGGAAAGTTTGAAATAGGGTATCAAGTGTCAGGTTATTTATTAATTGTTATTATTTAAGATTATATAGGAAGAAACCAGATTTTTGAATGAGGGAGTGATACATTTCACCTTGTGCCTTAGAAACATTTTGGCATCTTTGGAGAAGATATTTCGGAAAAGAGAGATATTAAAGCAATAGAAGTTAAGGCTATTATAATAATCCAAGTAGGATGAAATAAAGACTTGAATTAGGGTTATTGTAATATTATAATATGATTGAAGAGAAATGGGATCAATATAAGAGGTTTTCTATTGCCAGAATAGACTACTAGGAAAGTTTTTAATTATCAGGAGGTAGAAGAGTCTGGGATTGAGAGAGAAAGAACAGTTATGATCAGCTGGAGGATAGGGGATAAGGACGAGGGAAGAGTCAAAGATGCTTTCAAGTTATTAACTTGGATGTATGGAAGACTGGTTGCATTTTTAATTGTAAGAAGTCAAAACAAAGGAAGGTGGACACAATTGCAGTGGGGAAGAAGAGGAGTTTAATTTTAGATATATTGAATTTGAGATCCCAACCAAGATTAGTGAATGGAAATATCCAGTAGGCATTTGGAAAATCAACAGAGGAGTTAGGTGAAGAATTCCAATTCTATTGTATTTACAATCTCAATGTGATTCAATTCATAATCAATTTATGCATGCAGAACTGAAAAGGTACACATTGTTTTGAGTGGGTGGTCTTATATTCACAGCAATTTTTTTCAGATACAACATGGAGCTAGCTACCGATCATCTCATTTACCTGCCACTCACTCATAGTTCTCCTTGCATTGATGCCATGAGCATAAATTCCCCCTTAAATCAGACAGTTCTGTGAAGTTTAAGCTGTTTGATAATTTCTAATGATATCTCAGTACAAGCAGAGTTAGCGAGTTAACTGGAAAAAACAAAGGAGGCAGTTTGATGCATAGTCAATCAGTAAACCTTTATAATAGCACCAACTATGGGACACTGTACTAAATGCTTGGGATATGAAAAGAGGTAAAAGAGAGTTCCCATATTTCTCTGTATTTTTCATGTTAGTAATTTTTTATGGTGAGGTAATATTGTTGCATTCACATGCCATGATATGTTCATCCATTCTCTAATTTATGGATGTCTGCTTTATTTTCAGTTCTTCACTACACTATATCTGTGTGTGTTCATATATATTTATATTTATATGTGAAACTGCTATAACATTTTATTTTGGTACATATGGGGCCTTTTTTGCCTCTGTCTTCCTTAAGTTATAAACTTTGCAATGAAATCTCTAGGTCAAAGAGCAAACTTTTTAATCAACATCTTAGCATAATTTGAAATTGCTTTCTATAGTAGTTGGACCAATTCACAGCTTTATATGTTGTGATTTTTATGCTATAGCTTCTTAAAGCCTCCACAGGGCTCTTAGGCAGTAGACAATTAAAACTAGACACGACTCCTGGTTATTCTTTGTTATTGTCCAGTCATTTCAGTTGTGTCCAACTCTCCATGACCGTATTTGGGGATTTTCTTGGCAAAGATACTGGAATGATTTGTCATTTCCTTCTCTAGCTCATTTTACAGATGAAGAAACTGAAGTAAACAGGGTTAGGTGATTTGCCCAGAGTCACATAGCTAGTAAGTATCTGAGGCCAGATTTGAACTAGAAAGATGAGTCTTTGAAACTCTAGGTCTGGCACGGAACTAACTTACTGAACATTCTTGGTATTCAATTTCCATCAACAAAAGAGCTGCAGGTAGGGAGTGGGGAAGGTAGGTTATTTTATCTGTAAACTTACGTACTGGTATATTGGTTTAGCTAGAACTCTCTCCTGAATGAGATAGAAACTCATGACTTCTATGGCAGTTTGTTTAAGTATTGATGTATGCATATATGAAGAAAAGGATTGAATCTTCTTTAGTCTTCATTTCTCCACACAGTGACAAGAACAGTGTTCTGTATACTTTCTGAAGCTGCAAAGGAGGTATGATTTTGCAGGTGTGGTTGCACCAATGCAGATCACATACCCTACAAATTAAAATAGTTGGTCTTCATGAATTATGGTATTGATTCAATTTGGATCAGCTTGAGAGGAGGGACAGTTTTTATTTTTCTTTGCATCCCCAGAACTTAACACAATCTATAATGCATAGTAGATGTTTGGTAGATAATTGTTGACTTATTAATTGACTTCCATGATCAAAAGGAAATAAAACATTTATTCCCTGGTGACCAGTATTTTAGGGATGAACCTCTCTTCACTCTCCTAAGCTTGCCTTGGGCAGTAGACATAAAGGAAACCTCCAGGCCTGTATCCTAAATTTTTTCATATTGGCAGGACTTGATAGACCTTGTGCCCTATCGCCATAGCCTTTAAGAGACCACAGTAACTGCCATACCACAAAATGGTAATGAATGTTTATTGGAATAGAAGTTAAGGGGTCAGCCAGGTGACTCAGTAGATTCATAAGGAAGCCTAGAAATGAGAACTCCTGGGTTCAAATGTGGATTCAGACACTTCCTGGGTATGTGACCTTGAGCAAGTTGCTTAACCGCCATTGCCTAGCCCTACTCACTCTTCTGCTTGGAACTTATATACAACATTGATTCTAAGACAAAAGGTAAGGGTTTTTAAAAAAAAGGTGATAAGATCTATTTTGGGGGCAAATATGACAGCAAGTTCTTCATCACTATTTACTCTAATCTCTAGCCCCTCTAACTTTGCATGGGAACAGGCAGGATATGATGATTATGCAAGACTGAGTTTCCAGTATTGGCTAAGTACTTAAGATGCTATCTTTGCACTGGAATTTAAAGGGGGCAGCCTATACATATTGAACCTTGTTTTATTTCTCTCCTCCTCCTCTCCCCCTTGCTTTTTAAAATCACATGCCTAACTCTTCCAATTAGCCTCCAGGTTTACAGGGACAATTTGTTGCACCCATCATTAGTTTTATTACTTTATTTATTTTTGCATATTATCTGAGCAAAATTGCTAAGGTAGATACTTAATTTTAAGAGCAAGCCAGTGCCTGTTCTTCAAGGACACCAGTGCTGATTATGCCTGCAAGGATGATTGTGCTAAATGAAAAATGGAGGCTTAGTAGAAAATTCAGGTCCCATTATGTGGGCTACATTACTGTTTTTATTTCCAGATTGCCTTTACTGAGCATTGCCACTGGCTTTATGAGTAACTTAGGATCATATACCTAAAATCAGAATGGATCTTGGACTCCATATCAACCACCCTCTTCTCCACCACTTTGTATATGAGGAAACTGAAATCCAGGAAGCTAACTGACTTGGCCTATGTCACATAGGAAGTATCAAAGCCTGGATTTCAACTTGACTCCTTTGATATTGGACTTATTCTTTGTATAATATCATGTCTTCCATCTGAGATATATGGAGGTATCTGTGCAAATCTGCTGCTAGGATTCTTAGCTTTTCTATGCATATTAGCCATCTAATATATAATATATATTATAATATAATAATATAATAATTCCTTTAGCAGTATAGTAAAGACTATGGACACCTTGTCAGAATAATGGTTTTTAACACATAAAATAAAATCTATCATTATTGGTAGCAGTTTTGAATTTCCATTTTTCTATGAAGCTACAATCACTTCAGAGTAGTGCAATTATTAACATTATTTCATAGAGTATTTATCATTGACCTACTATAAGCCATACACTGTGACAAATACTGAGGATACAACAACAAAAATAAAATAATCCTGCCTTCAATATTCTTTCCTTTAACACAGAGGAAAAACATGCTCAGAATTTCATAAATACAGAATATTTATATACAATAAACCTGACTCTACCTTCTATCTAGGGAAAGTTGGTCCTAAAATGTTATATGAAACCTCACTCATAGATGGGCTTTAGTTTCCCCTAAGGAGATATAATATGGGTGATGTAGAAGAGCAGAGTTAATCTAGATATAATAATAACTGATATTTATAGAGAGCTTTGAATTTTGCAAAGTCCTTGACCAAATGGTTTCATTTAGTTTTTAAAAACTACTTCTCTGTCCTAGGCAGTGGACAACTAAAACTAGATAAAACTCCTTCTTGGCATTCATTATTGTTTTTTAGACATTTTAGTCATGTCGAGCTCCTAATGATTGCATTTGAAGTTTTCTTGGCAAAGATACTGGAGTGGTTTGCAGTTTCCTTTTTCAGCTCATTATACAGATGAAGGTACTAAGGCAAACAGGGTTACGGGACTTACCAGAGTCACACAGCTATTAAACGT
Source organism: Gracilinanus agilis (assembly GCF_016433145.1). Classification (NCBI taxonomy): domain Eukaryota; kingdom Metazoa; phylum Chordata; class Mammalia; order Didelphimorphia; family Didelphidae; genus Gracilinanus; species Gracilinanus agilis. The sequence continues at coordinate 397,996,204 of NC_058131.1, read as the reverse complement.
CTAAGGCCAGCACCACACAGAGACACGGGGAGCCCCATTTTACAGATGTAGAAACTGAGACTTAGAGATATTAAGTGATTTTCCTTATGATCACACAGATAATAAATGTCAAAGAGGAGACTTGAGCCTAAATAATTTTGAGTCATTCTAGCTCTCTATTTACTGAAATATACAGCTTCTCCATGTGACATATAAGGATATATATATATATATACATATGTAGATATGTATATATATTGCCCCAAAGAAAAGGAGACAGTGACAGAATACCTGACCTAAATGTCATTATAATGAATCATGGTAGTAGCTGGTATTTCTTTTTACTATCAGGCATACATTCTATTTCAGTGGAGGAAAAGAAAAAGAATCAGCAGAAATAGGGCAGTAATGGCAAATTTTTTAGAGAGAGAGTGCCAGGCCCTGCCCCCATCCCCACCCCTAGACTGAGTGCTATGCCAGGCTCCTCACCAGAGACAGGTGCCACTCCCCACCCCCTTACCCCAGAGAAGAGAGAGAGGAAGCACTCTCATTCAGCACCTGGACAGAGGGTTGGGTGAAGGAAGGAATGTCCTCAGCAAGTATGGGGAAGGGGGAGTTGCCTGAGCACTCTGCTTCCCTCCACCTCTGCAGCCTGTGAGCTGCCCACATTATCCTCTATGCACTCCCATTGGGCTACTGGGCAGAGGGATGGGGGAATGTGAAAAAATGTCATTAAGCAAGGTAGAGAGGGTAAGGGGAGCAGCTCTGCCCAAGTCCCTCTGCCTTTCTAGTAATGAATTCTGGTGGGGGAGGGGTTGTTGGGGGGAAGACAGCCACATACCATAAAGAGCTCTCTGTGTGCCATCTTTGGCACCCATGCCATAGGTTTACCATCACTGACGGGTCTTCTCTCCTCTATGTCTTTATTTTTTTAAAATTTTTTAAACCCTTAACTTCTGTGTATTGGCTCCTAGGTGGAAGAATGGTAAGGGTGGGCAATGGGGGTCAAGTGACTTGCCCAGGGTCACACAGCTGGGAAGTGTCTGAGGCCGGATTTGAACCTAGGACCTCCTGTCTCTAGGCCTGACTCTCCTCTATGTCTTTAGAGATCAGAATTTGGGGGCAAGTTATGCTTTGTGTCTGAAGAGGAAAATATAACCCATTTAATTCATTAGCAAAGAACTGTATTACCTATATTTCAACCCATGCTATTAATGCAGCCAAAATTTTCAAGTCTTTCCCTTTCTGACATTGACTAGATAATGTTGATTTAAGGTAATTCTACTTGTATTTGGTTTTACTTCAGGATCTCCACCATAATAACATGTATGACTCTTTTTTCATGACAATATAGGAAGCCTAAAACACAGTCTTATCTTTGTTCCCAACAGTAGCACTAAAATGGAGTTTTACTGTGTTTTGCCAAATGAAGGGATTGCAACCCAGCAAAACAGTCATTAATCACTCACTGCTGGTTGTTTTAAAATCCAATACAGATTTCCATCAGATCAATATAACTGTGGTAAACTAAATTGGTTGACTGTATTGTATGTGGTGGGTCATAAGGACCTTACAGTGCCATGTTCAGATAAGACTCAAGTAGCTGCATCATCATGCTACAAGGAGATGCTCAAACAAATTTGAACCAAATGTATGAAAGTCAAGCCACCATTGTGGAGAACCAAATGATTTGGAGTCCTGATATTGTAGCTAACCCTTCCTTTAAAAGAGAATCCCAATTTGGGGTCAAAATCATTTAGATCTCATATCTAGAAATGGAAGGGACCTTTGAGGTTACCTAGAACAATATTCTCAATTCTAAGGGTCCTTTTTAGCACTACATCTATTAATATCTATGATCCTGTATAAGAAAACAGGTCCAAACACAGAGCAGGTGGGTGTACCCATACATAGAGAAAATAATTTTGTTGATTATTCAGCAAAGGAGACTGAATGAACAGAGAGGCTAAAGGAGAACCAAAAATGATTTTCCCCTAAAAGTTAGAGAGGAATGAATCTCTGAGAGAAGAGGGTAGTCAAACCCATTAAATGTTATAAAGATATCAAAAGACTCTTATTCTTCTAGATTTCTCTGCAGTTTTTGACATGGTTACCCTACTCCTTTCTTTTTACAAAATAAAAAAATAATTTATTGTCATGCAAAACACATTTCCTTATTGGTCATTGTTGTAAGAGCATATTCATAAATGACCCAAACCCCAAAATTAAACCATAAATACATTGATGTGACAGATGATTCCAACAGTTCTTTCTCTGGAGGTGGAGAGCATTTCCTGGTGTAAGTCTTTCAGGATTGTCCCAGATCATTACATTGCTGAGAGTAGCCAAGTTTTCACAGATAATCATCATCCAATATTGCTGTGACCGTGTGTAATGTTCTCCTAATTCTGCTTATTTCACTCTGAATCAGTTACAGTAGATCTTCCCAGCTTTTTCTGAAATCATCTTGCTTATCAAGCATGGCACAATAATATTCCATTACCAACATGTACCACAATTTGTTCAGCCATTCTCCAATTAATGGACATCTCTTCAATTTCCAATTCTTTGCTACCACAAAAAGAGCAGATATAAATATTTTTGTACAAGTAGGTCTTTTCCCCTTTTTTATTATCCCTGTGGGATATAGATCCAGTATTGGTATTACCAGATCAAAGGATATGCACACTTTTATAGCCCTTTGGTAGTTCCAAATTGCCCTCCAGAATGGTTGGATACCACCAACTATTAAACTATTCCAACATTTATTACTTTCCTTTACTCTCATATTGGCCAATCTGATAGGTGTGAGGTGGTACCTCAGCATCATTTTAATTCACATTTCTCTAATCAATAGTGAAGTAGAACATTTTTTCATATGATTATTAGTGGCTTTGATTTTTTCATCTGAAAATTGCTTGTTCATATCCTTTGAGCATTAGTCAATTGGGGAATGGCTTGTGTTCCTATAAATTTGATTTAGTTCTTTATACATTTGAGAAAATAGAATTTTATCAGAGACATTTGTTATAAAAATTTTTCTACTTAGTTGTTTCTCTTCTAATCTTGGTTAGGTTAGTTTTGTTTGTATGAATTCTTTTTAATTTAATATAATCAAAATTATTCATTTTATATCTTATAATACTGTCTATCTTTTGTTTGGTCATAAATTCTTCCCTTCTCCAAATATCTGCCATGTAAACTATTCTGTGTTAATTTAGTTATGGTATCACTCTTTATATCTAAATTATGTACTCATTTTGATCTTATCTTATTATAGGGTGTGGGGTATTGGTCTAAACCAGTGATGGGCAAACTACAGCACCTCAGGCCAGATGTGGCCCCCTGAAAAGTTCTGTCGGGCTGCAGGACATTATTCCTAATCTGACAAATACAATCAGTAGGATACAATTCAATGAAACTTTGATAGAGTTGCCTTAGAAACAGACTGAAAGATGAGCATTTCCTTTCCTTTCGCCCCCTCTTTAAAAAGTTTACGCATCAGTGGTCTAAACCTATCTATACTATTTTCCAATTTTCTAAACAGTTTTTGTTAAAGTGTGAATTCTTATTCCAAAAGCTGGGGATCTTTGAGTTTATCAAACACTAGGTTGCTAAAGTCATTTACCCCTATATATTGTGTATTTGATATGCTCCATTGAGCCACTACCAGATTGTTTTGATTAGTGCTGCTTTATAACAGTTTGAGATGAGGTACTACTAGACCTCCTTTTCTTTTCCCTTCTAATGAACAATCTTTTATACTTCCACTTCATGAACTCTCCTAATTTCTATTTTAGTCTGTAATCCCTCCTTTGTATCTTTCACTGATCCCATTTTCCTTCTTGACACCTTAAAGTGTGATTTTCTCCAAGGTTTTTCCCTCTTCTTTATACTTCTGCTTTTTCACTCCTATGGCCTAAACTACAAGAATCTCTGTAACATGCCTTGATTTATTCCTTCTTCTCTTTTCTTTGCACCTGCACCTTGGGATTTATAGGTCTTTATAATCACCTGTTTGCTTTACAATAATATCCTCTCAATAGATCTGACTGTATTCATTTTCTTTTCTAAGTCCGTAATATCACTTTAAAGAGATTAAGCATGCTATTTCTCTGCCCCAAAATATTAAGTGGCTCACTATTACTTCCTAAATAAAGTTCAAATTCCTCTCTGTCTGACTTTCATGGTCCTATCTACAAAATTGGCCTTAACCTACCTTTTTAAACCTTGTTTAATATAATTTCCTTCCACATTCTCTTTGCCATAACCAAGCTAGACACCTCTTTGATATCATGTTTTTGATCAGGTGATTGCGCATTCCTGGAATTCACTTCTCTTACTGAATGCCAACCTATGACTTGACTCCAAACCCCAAAATTACCTCTTCCATGAAACTTTCATAGATTCCCCTGAATTAACTGTGACCTTTCCCTTCAGATCATATATAGTCTTTTTTTCTAATTCTTCAGTGTATTCATCACATAATGCATCTTTTCACTATTTGTAAATTATCCCCCATTACAATGATATTTCCTTGAGAGTAGTGATCCTATCATTATTTAAGTTGCATAACTATCTGTATTCTAGCACTTTACTCCACACAGAAAAGACATGATACATTTTTATTGCATTGCTTTATTTTCATGGATGATATGTTTAATTCTGATCAGCTCATTGCCCATCTATAACACCGTGTAAGATGTTTTTAATGATGAGCTAAAATAATGGGCTACTCATTATATAATCTGTTCATTATGCATTTTTCATCAATTTTGTTTTTGTATTGAAACTATATTAGGTTGTCCTCTTTAGAAAGATTCTGGAATTCATTGAGGAGGCTTTATGTTGGGGCATGGAAGTAGGACTTCTGTGGAAGTCTGAGACATGTCCATTTTTACTTGGATTTCTTGGATGGAATGGTATCCAACTCCAAAAGATCTAATAATTGTAGGTGATAGCAATTTTTCTTATAAAAACAATTATAGCAGTAATCATCTTTTTCCATCACAAAGGGACTGATTTTCTTGGAACCTCTTTCAGAAATCAGGAGGGAAAGGTAGGAAGAAGAAGAAGGAGAAGATGGAAGAGAAGGAGGGTGAGGAGGAGGATGCTGTCACCACTGCCAATGACAAGGAAGACAAGAGGACAAGGACGAGGAGAGTGGAGTGGGGAGAGAGAGAGAGAGAGAGAGAGAGAGAGAGAGAGAGAGAGAGAGAGAGAGAGAGAGGGAGAGAGCATGAGAGCGAGCGCAAAACAACAAGAAAAAAGAGGAAGGGGGGGTTGGAAACATCTCATATTCCTATAATTGTAAATCAAGAGAAGAATAGGAATGGTAGAGTAACAGTGACACCACTCATCGCTTTTTTTTTTAGTGAAGATGTTTATATAGGATGTCCCAAAAAACTCAGTAGAGTAATAACTTAAAATTATACTGGGGGTTTTAGGGCATCCTCTATATAAACAAGAATTTCTAACATGAGGCTCACAGTTTAAAAAATTAAAGTTTAAAATTTTAAAATTGATTTAATTTTAATATTTGAATATAATTGTTTTCCTTTGCCATGCTAGCCATTTTATTTTATGTATTAAAAACATTTTTTTCCTGAGAAGGGCTCCATAAGCTTCACCAGACTACCAGAGGGGTCCACAACACAAAAACGATTAAGACCCTCTGGGAAGACAAACCCTGCAGTAAACTATTAGAACTTCAGTTTAAATTCTGCCAATTCTCTGTTTATTTTTGCACCTGGAAGAATCCTCCTTAATCTTACTCCACTGAGTTGTTCTGGATTGAGATAGCCCAAATAACTTTTAGCCTTTGGCATAATTTTTTGTTGACATTTTGAACTGAACATGGAGGTGGAGGTGGGTGGGAACTTAACTTGTGAAAGACTAGGTCTCTTGCTTTTGGTCCAAGATTTGAATTTTTAAGTAAAGACAGTAGCTATTGTATATAAAATATATTTCTAAACAACTGAAGAAAGATTAGGCAGCTATCAAGAGGGATAAAATATTTTATAATTCATTGATGACAGAATGATTAAAAGGCCTCATTCCCATCTCTCTGTTTCTCTGCCTCTGATAATTCAGATCTCTTTTGGTGGAATAGAAATAGTGGAAAAGAAATGCAAGCTACAGAATAAACAGCAGGATATCATCGAGTATGAAAATCATTTCAATACTGTAGATGTGAGATCTAATTACCTCTATCGATCACTTATCTAATCTTTCCTCTCCTCTGTATTATTTAGTATTGGGTGGTATAATTGACATAAGTAGAGTATTAATGCCTACTTTCAGATGGTAATGTGATTGGCTAGCCATTAACAATCCTGACACAAATGTCAAGACCTGCACACTCACATAAGAGAGGTTTCTTTGAACAGCAGGATAGCTGGTCTTGTTATAGAAGACCTTGTTAACCAACTCCCCTCCCCCCTTTTTTTTCCTGGCTATACTGCTAGAATCATAATATGTCTGATTCAGAAAGCTCTGAGGCAAAAACCTTTTCCTTATTGTTTTCCAAGGCTTTGGGAAAAGTTCTCTTCCCTTAGAATGAATGTCTGATAAAGATGAATAGTTCTATGGGCCTGGGAACCTGCATTAAGGGACATTATGTATTTAAAAATTTAACCTGGAATGAACTAACTTGAAGCATACTTCAAGAATTCCTTATGGGAAAAGGAAATAGCTAAAGGTGGAAACAAAATTTCTTTTGGTCTTATAAGAGAAGTGGGGTGCCTAGTGTCTTAGAAGCTTAACTTTTTGTCAGAAATAAAATCTTACAATGCAATTGAACATCGAATGAACAAAATGTGTAAACCACTTAGGAGGCATTTTATAAATATTTGTTCCCTTCCTTCTATTCATTTTACCCTCATGAAAGTGATATTGACCCAAAGGTAAGCTGGAGTCAACTCCAACCAATTGTTAATTTTCAGTGTGAGTACTTACATCTCAAAAATCAGCAAAAGCTACAAATCAGAGCTGGATTTATTGTTTTGTTGATTGTGTAGACTTTAGAAAGTTGATGAGACAATGTTAATGTGAACTAAACTTTAAGTGTCCTAAACACATTTTTCTTTTTCTTCTGGCATGAAAGTTGTTAAACATTTACCAAGATACCCCTGTATTTGTCTATGGATTCTCTTTTTTCTTTTTCTTTTCATGGACTTTAAAATCATCAACCAATTTACACATTTCATTATACTAAAGAAAAAAAGGGGAATTTGCATGTGAAATCAAAAATTTCTGTTATGTATGATTTGTTTTTAAAATGTGTATTTTAAATTGAACTTGAGGAAAAACAAAACAGCTATTTTTGTCCTTTTCTGAATCCCTTACCCTGCTCCTTTGTAAAAATTTACATATTTTATGGGTGCTCTAATCTTTTGCATTCCTTTCACTGCCCACTAACTCAACAACTGTTCTCCTTACCACAGCAAATAGAAGCTCTTGTTTGTAATAACTCACTATAGTTAAGAAAAATCAAATCAGCACACTGGCTATGTTTTAAAATGTCTGTCTTTTTACCTCTAATTTATCACCTCTGTGCCAAGAAGGGCAGGAAGAAACATGCTTTATCATCCTTCTTTCAGACTTCTGAAGTCATAATTGGTCTCTCCGTTGATACTGAGTCTCACTAGAAAAGTTAGACTGGGTATGTAAGATAAAATAAAATCTGTTTTCAGGCTCGCACCTTATTATTTAGCTTTGTTCTCATTATCAATATACTTCACCACTTCAAGGATCAATGATTTCCACTTCTCCCTCCACTGATTCAGATCATAGTTCATCTCTAACTTGATCTTTGAGAATTACTGTGAAGAAAAATATATATCTACATGCACACAGAAAAGTACACTGAATACATTTTATATACATTTGTGTTTATAAAAATAAGTCAATTGTATAATAATATTGAAATGAGATTAATATAATAAATATAAATATAAAAAGTGTGTGTGTGTGTGTGTGTGTGTGTGTGTGTCTGTGTGTATTATTCAACCTGGGATAAGACTTTCTGAACTCATCTGGGCTAACCTAACAAGGACATAATATCTCATTGAACCCATGCATGAAGTCTTTCTACCTTGATAGAACTTATCAGATCTTGTTTTCTCATGACATAGCTTTTGAGTGTCACTCTGATGTAACAATGAGGTATCAAAGTAGAATGTATTTATCATTGTCTTTCAATTCTTTTTTTTTTTAAACCCTTGTACTTCGGTGTATTGTCTCCTAGGTGGAAGAGTGGTAAGGGCGGGCAATGGGGGTCAAGTGACCTGCCCAGGGTCACACAGCTGGGAAGTGGCTGAGGCCGGGTTTGAACCTAGGACCTCCTGTCTCTAGGCCTGACTCTCACTCCACTGAGCTACCCATCTGCCCCTTTCAATTCTTTTTTAAAGTTGGTAAACAGACTTTTTTTTTTGGCCTGGGAGTCAAGAAACTTGGATTATAGTCTCAATTCTTCCCTTAACTTTATTGTTATTTAGTTGGTTCAGCTGGGTCCAAACCCACTTGGGGTTTTCTTGGCAAAGATAATAGAGTGGTTTATCATTTCCTACCCCAGCTTATTTTACAAGTGAGGAAACGAGGGCAAACAGAATTCAGCAACTTTCCCAGGGACACATAGTAAGTAGTATCTGAGATTGGATTTGAACTCAGGTCTTCCTGATTGTAGGTCCAGTGCTCTATATAGTCTGCTAGCTACTCTTCCCTTAACTAGTAGAATGTTAATAGAACATATGTTTCCTTAGGTCATTAATTAATTTTTTTTTCTCTGTACCTAGCACATTGTAGTGCTTAGCTATGCTTAATAAATGTTTGCCTAATTGTTCAACTAGTAGTATGATCTTGGCCAGGTCACTTAATTTCTTTGTAAAATGAAGCCATGAGGCTAAGTGATCTCTTAAGACTCCTCTCTTTACCATTCTATGCATTTGTGAGATTCTAGATTCTTAAAAATACTTTCTAGAAAGGAGAGTACTAACTGAATAGTAGGAGTAAATAGTTAAATAATAACTTTAAAGACTCCAAAAATCCAAGGAAAGATGACTCACCAATAAAAATATCAGTTAATCATAGCAGGCAATAGAATGAAAAATAAGCTTATTGCTTTGGGAGACTAGAGAAGGAACAACAGGATACAATGATAGATCACAAGTACCAATCCTTTTTATATAGCAAGTTTCCTGCCTCCATTCTCTCCATTTTTATACATCCTCTGTTCAGCCCTTCTCAATAAACTCTGGTAGCTTCCTAATGCTTGTTGAATCAAAAGCATTCGAAAGCCCTCCATAACCTAGCCCCCTCCTCCCTTTTCAGTCTTCTTAGACCTTCCTCTCTGACATATACTCCTATAATGCTCTTCTTCCTCCACTCTGAGTATTGACCTATCTGACTTTAAGTCTTAACTAAAAGTCCACTTTTTATAAGATATCTTCCCCAATCCCTCTTAGTTCCAATACTTACTCAATGTTAACTATCTTATATATCCTGTGTATAGGTGTCTCCCCCATTAGGTTGTAAACTCCTTGAAGGCAGGTATTGTCTTTTGCCTCTTTTTGGTACTCCCAGTATTTAGGATAGTACCTAATACATAGTAGGTGCTTAATAAATAAGTATTGGTTGTCGCAATATCTATTCAATTTTATCTCTTCAAATATAGCTTCACAAGTCAATTTTGGAAGGGCAAACTAGAGAAGATGTGATTAGATAGTCATTCAACTGAAAAAAAAAAGTCTCCTTGGAGGACCGTTTAGTGGATTGACAGCTCTATATCACTTCTACAAAATGATCTGGCAACCCAAAATGTCAATGTGATCTTAGGCTGCATTCATTAATAAAGGTACAGAAGATTACAGCCTCTTTATGATGTGGAGTATTTTGTTGATTTATGTGCACCACATTTTAGGAAGGGCACTTATAGCTGAGTGTCCAAAGTAGATCTGCCTGAATAATGATGATGGCCTTTGAGATCAGACCATATATTTAACATGGAGGAAAAGAGAAGAGAAGAATATGATGTCTGTCTTCAAGGACTTGAAGATTTGTCTTTGAAGGATTATATTTGTTTTGTTTGGCTTCAGAGGGCAAGACTGAGAGCAATGGGTAGAATTTGAAAAGAGACAGATAAGAGCTCTGTGTGGGGAGTATGTGTAATCTCCAAAAATCAAAACAATCCAGAAGTGTAATGGGCTGACTAGAGAGGCAATATATTGTCTATTATTAGAAAGATTCAAGAAGAGTTTCTATGACAACTCAGGAATTTTGTTAAAGGGATTCTTTTTCAGGTATGGATTATGCCAGATGGCCTCTGCAGTCTCCTATAATTGTTAGAGTCCTTGACATAAGTCTGTCTTTTAGGCAAATCTTCCATATCAATCATCATATTACTGTATTCAGTTTTGACCACTTCATGCTAGAAACAACAGATGGATGTAGAATTCTAGATTACCTCAATTTTTTGCTTGGATCTAGTTATTGGGTTTGGAATTAAGGATATGCTGTTTATGTTGTTAGAGTTAATTTTTTTTGTCAACTAGGCATGTACAATTAATAGTTTTCCCCCTTTCTCTTCTTAATATACCCAATGCTCTCTAACCAACTTTTCTAAAGTAGTGAAAACTGGATTGGAACTTCATGTGTTTATTTATTTACCAAGCAACAGATGTTTATTGAATATCTGCTCTGTACAAAGAACTTCACTAGGTGTAGAGTGAGTTGAAAAGACAAATAAATGAAATATATATCCACATAGAGCTTGCTATTTAGTAGAGAAGATAAGACATGTGAACACATGATTATAATAAAATTTAGACTGTTACATATAATTGAGAGTGGTACAAAATCCCTACTGAAATAAAAACAAAACAAAACAAAACATTATCACCAGATTAGGCAACAGCATCATATTTGGGGAGTGCTGAGGAGTCTCTTTGGGTGAACCAAAGGCTATGTGAAAGAGATTAAGGAAATTTGGAATTTTGAATTTCAAATTGGAATGATAAGTTAGAAATACATTTTGGACAACCTTAAATGCTAGGGCAAAAGTTAATATTCTAATTGCTTAGGACTTAGGAGATAACACCCAAAAGTATAAAGACACTCCTAAATATATTATAACCAAAGATAAACGAATAAACAATGCCACTCCCCCATCAACTTCTCTATTAGTGATATTGAGTTGGGGAATTGTGTAATAAAAGGCACTCTGATTTTCCACTCTAGGTTCTCACACCATCTAGGTAAAACTCATATCTGGGAAGATAGCTTCATTGAAAGACAAGATCACTTGTCCCTAAGTGCCATTAAAGTATCTATGCAGTCTTACCCCAGATATGAGGCAACTAGATGAAAGTAATGTGTTGAGCATATATACCATGCTAAATAAAGAGCAACCAGATGTTAAATGCCATATTAATCATGCTGACAGATGTATGTGCCAGGCTGGAGCTATTAAACAGGTTTTTGCTATCTTGCAAGCTCAGTGCCATGTGCCTATTCGCCTGAAGGGAATAATATAAGTTATGGAACTAGACATGGAATTAGAGAAGCCTTGAAAATGTTTTGAAGGAATAGGTTTACTAGCATTTTGAGTATTTTTTCCCAACATGTGATCCCTTGTAATCAAACCTATCACCAACCCCTCTCCAATCTCACATTCCTCTGTTCAAGTCTTTAGTACCACGCAAAGCAGCTGTAAGAGCATACCAATTCACGCAGGGAAGATAATAACTCTGTGACATTTTATAAACTTCAAAGCATGATTTTTTATTGACCAGTGGGAAAATTCAAATTGGACATAGCCAAAACCCAGTCTGCCAAGGGTTGGCAAATTTGTCCCAGTTTTTATAAAGGGACGAAAAGAATTATAAAGGTTTCAAATTCTTGGGCTCTAAAAGCAATTCTCCATTGACACTATAAATCTTTTCTTTGTGGAAGAACTTTTGAAAAATAAGAATTTATATTTATCTAGTGTTCTATAGCTAAAAAGATATTTTTATATACATTAGCTCATTTAATCAAGATTCATGTTGCTGAAATCTCTCCTCTATGGAAACTCTATCCCAGGGCAATCTAGATTCTGACTGATTTGTAGAGCCAGTTAATAAATAGCTCTATTGCATTTTCCAGAATCCTCTATTTTCTTTCTGTCTTTCTGTATGTTTGCCCAGAGGTCTAATCAGTGGTTTCACTTCTAAGGACCTAAGACAAATATATGCCCCTCTCCCTATACCTTTCCTTAAGAAATCATCAAGAACGTTCTGTACAGATCAATAGCTGACCAGAAGAAAGAGCTAGAAGGACACTTGAACTCAGTTTTGACTACAGTTCATATTGCCTCTTGCCTTCATGAACAAATTTAGAGTAAGAGGTGAATGAAATAATTGGGGAAATCAAAATGTTCCTGCGTGTATTTATAATTCAGTTTCATTCTTAACTGCCTAAAGACTTTTACAAACTTTAAAAAGGCCCTCATTTATAACCCATGATTAAGACCCATTAGAATGCAAAAAGAAAAAAAAACCTCCCAAATAAAGTGATAGAGTTTATTTGAATGAGATAGGCATGGCCTTCGTGTACCTCTGATATATTCTTGGGCATGTAGATCATCATGGTTCCATTCAGGGCCAAATACTTGTGGTTTCCAGTGGTGTGGGATACTAGTTGACACATTCTTGGCAGTTTTAAAATGAAGTCTCCATGCTGTGTTAGCATCTAAGAGTTAGAAGCATCTGTATTTAGGAAATAAGCCAAAATAATTTTTAATCCCCTGACAGAAACTTGGGATCAGGAAAGCTTCTCCTATATCTCCATAGCCAAAATATCAGGATTCCATGCATTTAGTAAACTTTAGACTGAATTCAAGTGGCTGAGAAGCCCTATAGACAAAACCTGGAAGTTACAGATCCATTCTGTTGATCAGTAGAATGATCTCAAAACTAATGAATCTAATGAAACTAATGAACAAAACCTCAGAGACAATCTGGTCCAATTTATATCAGATAAAAATATAATTTCTATCATGTGACCAAAAATCATTCCTACAAACCTGGCATGGAGAACTCCATGAAGATAACCCTCTGTCTCACAAAGAAACTCATTTTTCCCATTCCTAAATTTGCCCTTTTGATGACTGGGTGCTTTGCCACTGAGGGCAAAGTAAAGGTCCAATTCTTTTTTTCCTCATGACAGCCCTGCAAACATTGGAAAAGAACTTGTGTCTCCTTAAGGCTTCTCTTCTCTTAGCTCAACTTCCCCAGTGTTTTCAACTCATCCTTATATTCATGGTTACCAGTCTTCTTATTTTTTTAGTCATGTCTGAGTGTCCATGACCCCATTGGGAGTTTTCTTGACACACTGCTGCCTCCATTTTGTTACCTCTCGTCTCTCCCCAAGCCTGCTAGCCAAGAGGGCATGCCATTTCTTTTTTTTCAGATCATTGTACAGTTGAGGAAACTGAAAGAAATAGGATTACATGACTAGCCCAGGATCACATAGCTAGTTAAAGTGTCTGAGGTCAGATTTGAGTTCAGGAAAATGAATCTTCCTGTTTCCAGGCCCAGTGCTCTATCTACTGCACCAACTAGCCATCCCAGTTTCTAGTCTTCTAGACATACTGAATTCCAGGAAGGGGGAAAGATTGTTTGTATTAAAAATAATATGAGCTGAAGGCGTGGTTCAATACTGTAATCCTTGCTAGTGAGGAATCTGAGGTTGTTGAATTGCTTGAGTTTGGGAGTTCAGAGATACAGTGGATTAAAGATAATCAAATGTCTACATTAAGGCTGGTATCAGTATAGTGAGTCTCTGGGAGCAAGAGGGCATGCAAGGGGAAGAAGATAGGGGAGCCTAAAGAGGAGTAAACTACAGGTTTGAAATGGGTGTATCCCATTTCCAATCAGGCAGGTCTTGTGATCTCAAACTCTCAACCTGGACCAAATATGAACATCTAGTCTCAAATAATAATAAAGCATAGAAAGTTGGATTTTGATTAATTGGTTGAAAGCTTTATTTAAGATAATAAAAGAATTATCTAAGTAATGCTAATGTAGAGTAAAGAGTAGTAACTAGCATGGAGCAAATACAGGCTTAACCAAGAGTGATGACATCCAGATTTCGTTTGTGCATCTTCAATGGAAAAAGAGGCATGTTTTGTCCTCATCAGGCTACCTTGTTTTGAGGTTATCTGTTGACCTTCACTATCTCCAATTAATGGTCCCTCTGTCCTTATCAGAGAATCATTACTGTAACTAAGAAAGAGGAAGGTGTACTGGATTTGGATTCAGAGGATCCAGAGTCAAATTCAGTTACTGTTACTTATCATCTGGGTAATCTAGGGCAGTGATTTAATCTTTCTGGTCCTTATTTCTACATATTTAAAAAGAAAGAGATTGGACTAGAGGTTATCTAGGGCTTCATTTATCCCTAAATGTATGATCCTTTGATCCTTTTTGTTAGATGGAATTACTGCTTGCCCCCTAATTCCACATAATGATGAGTTTTACATCATCCTTGGCCTTCATATGATTATATTTATGTTCTGAATATAGCTTTATTTTTTGGAGTAGAGAGCTTCAGATTATAATCTTCTCTGTACTACTTACCCTTCTCCAGCAAATTATTTTTGCCTCAGAGGAAAATACCGCTTGTTATGATTTTGATATAAAAGCTAAAATGACAAAATATTAAATCCATGAAGGAAAAGGAATTTTTTTAGCTAACAAGTTCAGGAAGTGATAGTCAATTGATTAATTAACCAACAAGCACTTATTTAACACTTTCAGAGTATAAGGTACTATGTCAAGCAATGGAAATGTAATAAAAATAGTGAAAGTTTTTGCTGTTGTTAAGCTTATGATCTAATGAAGGAGGCAACCTATACATATAAAGAATATGAATGGATATACAAAGTGAATAAAACTAATTTCATAGAGATAATATTTATAAGGCTCTTTGTAAACCATAAAGCTCTATGCAAATACTATTTATTAATATTGTGGGCATATTAGATGTAGTAGACCATCAAAGTCTTCATTGAAGAAAATGGCACACAAACTGAGACTTGAAAAAAACAAGACATTCCCAAAGGTAGAGAAATAAGTTAAGAATGCATTTCCAGAAGGGGCATAAACAGTGCAAAGACAAAGAGAAGAAAGTTGTAATGTTTGTGAAGAACAAATGGGTCAATAAGACTTCAGAATTTCAGGAGGGATGTATGATATAAGAAGATTGGAGACATGGGAAGAATTCAGGGTATTATTAAGTTTATATGACAGAGTAGGTTTTGTGTTTTTTTTTTCATCCTAGAGACAATAGCAAATTACTGGAGCTTGTTGAGTAGGAAGGTAACATGATTAGACCTGAGTTTAAGGAAAATCATTTTGTGCAGCTGTGAAGAGCACAGATAGATTTTTGAGGGGTCAGCATTGATGAGTCAGGGAGCCCAAACCATTGTAGTAGTTGTATGAGTAGAATGGTCAAAGTGTAGAAGAACAGTATTATGACAAGATCTGGCAACTGATTTGGATATGTAAGATGAATGAGAAACAAGAGTCATGGATAACACTGAGGTTTCTAACCTCACTCCCTGGAAGGATAGTAGTGTTTTCAATAGTAACAGGGAAATTTGCAAGAGATTTTTTTTGTGGGAGTGGTGGTAGAGACAATGAGCACTCTCTTTGGGATCATAGTGAGCTTGAGATCTTTTTGAGAACCCAAAAGGTGTCAATGTGGAGCTCAGGAGAGAGTTGAACACTGTATATATCACTCTGAGAATCATCTGCATAGCAATAACTTGAACTTTGGGTATCTGACAAGAGAAACAAAAGGGAGGCATAGAAAGAAAAGAGAGAGGATCCAGCATAAAGACCTGCCATAGGTTCAAAGTTAGGGGCATAGCATGGAGGAAGATACAACAAAAGACCGAGAAGTTGTCAGATAGATTAGAGAACCAGGAGAAAAAGTGCCCAACAACCCATAGTAATAAAAGAATCCAGGAGGAGAGAGTGGTCAGTAGCATTAAAGGCTACAGAGAGGTCAAATGACTGAGAAGAGGCCATAAAATGTTACAGTTAAGAGGTCATTGTTAACTTTAGAAAGGACCTTTTTAGAAGCTAGGCTACCAGGGATTAAAAAGAGTAAAAGGAGAAAGAGTTCAGGCAGATTGTACTTTTGGAATGAATTTGACTGAGAAAAAGAGAAGATATATAAAAAGGTAATTAGAATGAGGGAAGTTAGTTCCTAAATTTGTACTGTAGTGATTATAGCTTATTCAGTTCACTTTGCATAGAACCACACTGGGCAAAAGCATTTCTCAAGTAGGAGATGATCATACATCAACAGCTGAAAGGAGCTAAACTTCCATATAGTCCAACTATGTCATTTGTGAATGGCAAAACTGAAGTTCAGAGTGGCTAAATAACTTATCCAAGATCACAGAGGTAGGAAGGAAGTGAACAAGGATCAAACTCAAGTTCTTTGATTCAAAATCTAGAACTCTTTCTTCAGTACAAATCTACCTTGAAAATTCCTTGTGTTGGGGGCAGTTGGGTAGCTCAGTGGATTGAGAGTCAAGCCTAGAGACAGAAGGTCCTAGGTTTGAATTTGACCTTAGACACTTCCCAGCCTTGTGACCCTGGGCAAGTCACTTGACCCCCAATGCCTTACACAGTATTGACTCCAAGACGGAAGGTAAGGGTTTAAAAAAAAAAAAGAAAGAAAATTGCTTGTGTTAAGTGACTACTCATGAAATGCTTTGAGTCTAGAACAATTTCTATTATATATATATATTTTTTCATATATATATATTCAAACGGAGCTTACTGGAACTGATTCTTTTTGAATAGTAAAATCATCTAATTGTAGCAATTTTTTTCACTTTATAACAATTTTTTTTCCAGATTACATGTCAATATAATTCTTTAATATCTGTTTTCTGATATTTTGCAATCCATGTTCTCTCTCTTTGCCCCCCATCTCCTTCTCTAAGAAGGCAGGTAATATAATACAGGTTGTACATTTATTATCATATATTATATATTTCCATGCTCATCATATGATGAAAGAAGACACATATTGCTTCACTAGACAAAACTTCATGGAGGATATAAAGTAAAGAATGGTATATTTCGTTTTGCATTCAGACTGCTCATTCTGTGGAGGTGGATATCTTTCTTTTTATTATTTAGTCTTTGTAGTTCTCCTGGGTCTTTTCCTTGTTAATAATAGATGCCATTTAAAGTTAATAATTATACATTATTTTTGTTACTGCATATAATATTTCCTTGTTCTGCTTACTTCATTTTACATCACTTCATATAAATGTTTCCAGAGTTTTTTGTGTGATTATCTTGTTCGTCATTTCTTATGGCACAATAGTACTCCATTCATTACAAGCATATACTACAACTTGTTCAACCATTCCCCAATTGAAGGGCATCCCTTCAGTTTACAGTTCTTTGCCCTGGTGGTTAATTTTTAAAGAATATCTCCAAATCTTAAGTTTACAATTCATTGTTTATAGTTCAATAAGAGCAATAGGGATCTATTACTAAAATAAAATATGGATTATTGTAGATAATATTATGGTACAGTAGTTATTGGAATAGAGAGGATGACAATAGGAAAGAATTGAATTTCTGGGAAGGATATGGCCCAAAAACTACATGACAAAAATGTATTAAGTTCTGTACCAAAAGTGTGCAAATATACACAGCATAGTACTTGTCACATAATAAATGATAAATAAATGCTTTATCTATCATCTATAGAAAAAAGAGATGTTGGTTTCAAAAAACAAAATAAAACCAAATTAAAAAAAACATATAAACGCTTGCATGAAATGTCTCAGAATGAAGTGAGCAGAAAGAGAAAAAAGTATACTATAACCTTTATATTATGAGATCTTCTATGCTAAGCTCATGACAGTGAGATTGTAGACTAAGATACAGAATAAGAAATGAATTTTTGGAGGATATTATTGTTTCCTTCCTTCCTTCTTTCCTTCTTTCACTACTTCCTTTCTTTTTCCCTTCTTTCTTCCCTCCCTTCCTTCACCTAATTTAAGATGAGATTGTAGGAAGAAAAAAATGAATAAATATTTGAGAACAATAAATAATACAATTTAAAATAAAGGGGAAGAGGCAAGAATGGTTAATTCCTTGAGGATAGGGCCCTCTCCATGCATTTCTCTATCCTTCCCTATTATCGTTTATCAATTCCTATCATGGGACTTTGAGCATAGAAAGAATTCAATAAATAGTTCTTAAGAGTTTAGAGGTGATGAAGACTGACCTTTCAATATAGAACCTTCACTCTAATTTAAAGAAAAATTATCCTGCATATGTAGAGGTCAGTAGTCATTATTGAAACATAGATAACCACACAGAACTCTAGGAAATCTCTTTTCCTGAAGTTTACTGAAACAAAAAAGCAGAAGTGGGGTGGGAGGACAGAAGAGTGGATGAAAAATAGTGTGTACACTTTAGCTAAATTTAATTCATTTTAGGTGGTGTTATTGTGTGTTCATTTTCATCTCAAAATCTTTTTTGGTCTTTCTTCAAGTTATCCAATTTGCTTTAGGTTTGAGTCAGATGGCATACAAGCTTTCTTAAAGACTTTTCATACTTATAATTTAGAATAGAGCAGACACAGACTTTTTCTACTTGAAAGTTTAAAATGGGTTATAAGGCCTCTTTTCAGTGGCCTTCTAGTTTTAGGATGGGCCAAATTTACAGAAGAGAGTCAATCAGAGTCAAGAACTCTAGTCCTGGCTCTTATAAAAAACTACTTGGGTTTGCCTTTCTTGGCCTCAATTTCTCCATATAACAACAACAACAACAACAACAACAACAACAGCAGCAGCAGCAGCAGCAACAACAACAACATAGTGCTTCCAGTTTTGCAAAGCACTCAGTATATGTTATTTCATTTGATCTTCACAACAATACTAAGGTAGATACCATTGTTATCATTAATTTACAAGAAAGGAAATTTAATTTAGAAAAATGTAAATAACTTGACTAGGTCAAACTGTTAGAGAGGCAGGATTTGGACTCAGATCCTTTGACTTCAAAGTTATTATGCTGCGCACTATGTCACCTGGCATCTGCCATGTGTCAAATGATGGATTATACTAGAATGGGATTACTTCTTGTAAATGGAATTTATCTTTGTCTCCAAAGGCCTTTGGAAGTTTAGTGAGTTGCTTAAAAGTTATCAAAGGACAGTGAGAGAAATTTATGGTGAAGTATAATGTTTATCTATTTTCCTAGCACTTCTCATAATGTTTGGGGGATGGGGTGGAGTTTGAAACTCACCATAAAAACACAAAAGTAACACGTTGTGAGCAAAAGTGACAAGGAAAGAGAAACATGTTTTGATTCTTAAGAAAAGCTGTCACAAATGTCTCGCTCAAATGGTCTTTAAAGGACATTTTAATAACTATACTTCCACTAATCGCCTTAAGCTGAAGAGTAGGTGGGTAAGATAAAGGATATAATGACATTAGGAGCTGAGAATATGAAGGAGGAGGAAGAAAAGATGACAAATAATAGGGCAATCCAATTTTGCCCCGTATCCAAGTTGTGTTCTTTCAGCATTAAGACAGTTGAAAAAACATATGATTTTGAAGTGGTTTTGGAAGTTATTAAGAATGTCTTGATCTATTTGTATAAAGTACTTAACTAATATTCTTTTTGAAAAAAGATTTATTGATGCTTTTTGTTTTTATTTCACTCATTTCCAGAGTGTTTCATCATCTATTATTGAGGATCAAGACTGAACATCACAACTACTCAGAGTAAAACTTCCTCTTAAGAGTCTTTTTATTGAGCTGATTGGAGTCACTACATACATTGTTTTGGTGGCTTCAATCATTTTCTGACAAGTTTTGCAAGGTTTCTCTGAATTCCTCATGCTCATTATTTGTGGCACAGTAGCATAGATAACAATTTGCTACAACCATTTCCCAACCAATGGACACCTACTTTGTTTCTTCTTTCTTTTAAACACAAAAATATTTGTTAGGAATATATATATATATATATATATATATATGTGTGTGTGTGTGTGTGTGTGTGTGTGTGTGTGCGCGCTATCTTTCTGTCTTTGATCTCTTTGGGTACATGGCCAGTGGTAAGGTCAAAAGATATGAACAGTAGAATGATTTTTTTACATAATTACAGATTGTTTTCCAGAATTGTACTAACAATTCATAGCTTCATTAATAATGCTTTAATATTTCTGTCTTTTCATGGTCTCTCCAGCATGTATTATTTTAGTCATTTCCCATATTTTCCTCTTTGTTGAGTGTGAGGTATATCCCCTAGTTTGTTTTAACTTGTATTTCTTTTTTTTTTTTTTTTTTTGGTAATTTAATATGGTTGTTGATTGCAAGTCTTGCTTGGAGAACTATTCACATTCTTTGATTAAATAGCTCTTTGTCACATATATATGTCAGATATAATATATATATGCGTGTGTATATGTATATGAACATATACATCAATTCCATATACATTACTCATAAGATCACAGAGAAACATAGTATCTGCAACTGGATCATAATTCATAGAATCATAGATCTACAGCTGAGATTCTCACCATTTAGTCTATCCTACAAATTTTACAGATGAATAAACTCCAGGAAAATGAATCTTCCTGACATTAGGTCCACTGCTTTATCCACTGCTCCATCCTATTTTATTTCTCGTCTTTTTCAAAAAGAATGACTATTAATATAGATTCTAGAAGAGACTAGAATAGAATAGGCCCACTAAAACTCCCAATATTCCAAAAATATAAACATAGAAGGTTTGATGTGTCTTTGATGTGTCACTTTGATTGATTAGGTAACAGGATAACACCCATTAAAGTGGCAAAGTGGCTTGAAACAAAGTTTCCATCCTCTGACTTTTGCAAATAGTATTCTCTTGCCAAACACAGCAGTTTAAAGTTTCCGAGGACTGCATTGAGACAAAGACTGCCTTTGTTTCAGTTTTTGCTGCATGTAAGTGTTTTAGATTTTCAACTTAAGCAATACAGCAAAATGGTGACAGGGCAGAGGCACATCATCTCTTAATTGTGCATTTTCATTGGCTTTCCTCATCTCTGCACACTAGCTTCTCTGACTTCCCTTTAGGATCTAGCTAAATTTTACTTTCTTAAAAAAATCTTTCCCAATCCCTTTTAATGCTAGTGACTTCCCTCTATTGATTATCCACAAGTATAATTAATATATCTTTTTGCATATAGTTGTATAGTTGTCTTCCCATTAGACTATGAGCTCATTGAAGACATTGTATATTTTTGCAATTTTTAAAATATCTGCATTGTTTAGCACAATGTCTGGCACATAGAAGGTGCTTAAAAATGTTTGTAGAAAATTGGCTTAAGGATAATTCTACTTCTTCCCAAATAATAACAATGACAGTGCAATTTTAAAAATACTCTAACCTACTTTTAATATTTTTACTTTTACCAGAATTATCACAGAACCTCAGCATTAGACAGGACCTCTCTGTAGTAATTCCAAAAAATCCACTCCACTCTTAGTTTTATAATCCCTAGTGAAGATTGATCCTTTATAACCCAAAGAAGTGTTTTTCCTTCCAGATTTAGTTTGCTATAATTGTTGCTGATAGCTGTAATTGTTTTTCCTTACATTGAACATAAAATTTCCTCTCTTCAATAAATACAACCAAATGCTAAGCATTTAAATATCTAATATGTTCAAGGAAAGTGCTAATTACTACAGAGACAAACACACACACACACACACACACACACACACACACACACACATGCACGCACATATTTCCTGCCCTCAAGACTCTTACATTTTGCTAAGGGGTATATGATTCATAAACAGATGAATGTACGATACATGATAATTTGAGGAATGAGAGAATTTCAAGAGGTAGAGGGATGCTGAAATCTGATTTGCTCTACTGTCAGTACTTGAGAGTAGGAATTGTTTCCTTAACTGAAGCAGGTTGTTAATTCCATGGAATAAGTCATTCTTACCACTGGAAGTTAATGCATGTCATTGATAGGGAGGTAGTTCTCTCTTTCCAAGATAGAGATTCATGGAGAAGACACTGTGAGATAGATCTTGGTTTTAAACAGGCATGAGAAATTACATCTGCTGAGATCCACCTATCCAAATCTATGTTATTACTCATCCTATGTAGGCAGAAGTACACTCAGTCAACAAGACTCATTTAGACCCTATTCAGACATTGGGAACACCAAGAAAGGGAAATACAAAACAAAACACACACACACACACACACAGGTGCACGGGCCCTGCTCTCAAGAAGCTCAGTCTGAATGTCATTACAAGGCAAGAGATTATAAACAAGGCAAGGAATGAGCCAGGACAACTCCAAGAGACTTATGATGAAAAAGACTATGCATCACCATAGAAGGTTCAGACAGAGTCTGAATGTTGAAACAAACTTTCACTTCATTTCCTTCATGAATTTTTCTTTAATGTAAATTCTTATTTCATGATAATATATTTACAACTTATATCATACTGCCTGCTCTTTTGGGGAGGGAAGTAGATTAGGAGGGAGAGAACATGGATTGCCAAATGTCTGAAAACAAATATTAAAAATTGTATTGCTTTAAAAGTAATAATAAATTAAATACATACAAAAAAGCTCACAGTCTAATGGACATATATGTGTATGTATAGTGGTAGGGTAGTGTAACATACTCACAAGTATGTACAAACAAATTCTATGTAGATTAAATTTGAATAACCGATAGGCAGAAGGCATTAAGTTTAAGAAATATTAGTAGAATGTTTAAAGAGATTGGAATTTTGAGTGAAAATGCCTGGAGGTGGGAAATGGAATGTCTTATGCAAGGAACAAAGAAAGGGCCAATGCCTCTTGTTCTCAGAATGAGGAGAGGGGGAGGGTGTAGTTAGGAGATAAAATGTAAAAAGACTGGATATGTAGGAGGGGGCCTGGCTATGAAGGGCTTAGAATATTTTTATTTTTTAACTTGCTTAGTGGCTAGGGATGATATACTGTTCCCAATACTTCCCATGTGCAGACTATGGACTAATGCAATCAACAGACATCTAGGTGACAGTTAGATGATGCTGAAGAAATGCATGGGCTTATTTCATTATATGTAATATAATCTAAGGGGATGCTAGCTTGTATGCATAACGCATAATGTGATTCTTGGGGATGTCACAGCAGACCCTCTTTGTAACAGGAAGGTAATTGTTTTACCTTGCTGCTTCTCAAGCTGATTACTGCTCATAAAGCTGAAACCTGCTTTCCCAGTGGTTTTGCTAGCCTAACTTTCACTTAAACCATTGTATTGCAATGGTCTTCCAGTCAGAAAGAGTACTTGAGAATCCCTTCTCCTTGTGGGCCAACCCTGAACACTGTATAGAAAAAACCTTCAAACCTGTCTTAGGTATCCCAAGATAAGGACAAAGTTCAATGAGATTATGAACCTCATTTTTTTTCATCTTTTTTCCTATGTCCCCAACAGCACTTTCTTTAGGACTTTGCACTTTTAGGTACTTAATACATATTTGGTGACTGAATGAAGGAAAAAAGTAACTAAAGGTAAAAAGAGTCATTAATCTCCAGTCCTATCTCAAGGCAGAGAAAAGTGTTTAGAGGAGTTAAAGATAAGAGAATCTTGTTGGTTGGAGCTACTTAGCTCATTTCATAGGAGTACAGGTGCTAGATTCTGAGTCTGATCAATAAGGAGAGATCTACTCCTAGACTAATTTTGAAGATACAATCTTAGGGCAGTAGACCATGAATATCAGCAGAAAAAAGGTTATTTTTCTCTGTAAGTTGCAAAGGGAAATTTGACAATTCAAAATTTCACTTTCATTTTAAGTTATGAAAACCAGGCTAGTTTATTTTTAAGTGCCATCCTTTATAATAGGAGGCTTTTTGGTTTGTCTAACTCTACAATCAGTTGTATTAATGTGTTCATGTGTATGTGTATGGTAATCCATTTAATGTATGTGCAAAAAGCTCCTAAACTCATATTAGCTAACAGTTACTATACTTAGGGCACCTGTCCTTATTGGCATATACTATAAAAAACTATCTGGCTTGCTCTGTAGGAAGTTGTATGGAGTATAACTGCTAGATGGCATGGTCACATCAGCTTTTCTGAGACCGCTTTCTTTTCTCCAATGGGCATCTTTGAGGGCTCTTTAAAAAGCCCTTTTTGCTCTTACACTGGGGAAGGAATTAAACCTAATGCTATACCATCATGTATTTTGTAGAACACAATAGAGATCTAATATCATTCAAAGATCTCAGTATCTTTGGTGTATCACTACCAAACAATTATTTCTTCTAGGTAATCTCATCCGTCCATTCCTTTAAAAAGATGGGTCTACCAGAACTAGAGACAGGAGGTTCTGGGTTCAAATTTGACCTCAGACATTTCCTACCTTAGTGATCCTGGGCAAGTCACTTAACCCCCATTGCTTAGCACTTACCGCTCTTCTGTCTTAAAACCAACACACAGTATTGATTCTAAGATAGAAGAGAAGGTTTTTTTTTTTTTTTTTTTTTTTTAAAAAGATGGATCCGCTCCAGAAGTGGGGAGGAAAGATGGGAGGGAGAAAACTTGAATTATGTAATCATAGAAAAATATTTAAAAATAAATTAAAAATTAAAAAATAAATAAAAAGATGGGCCTAATACAACGCTGATTAATAATGCCAAATGGCATTTACATATACACATATGTTTCTTTTTTTTACTTGATCTATCTACATCTTTATCATCTATATCTAAAAGGTCAGCTAGGTGGTACAGTGGATAGTGTTGGGCCTAGAGTTAGGAAGACTTTTCTTCCTGAGTCAAATTCTGACCTCAAATATTTACTAGCTGTGTCACCTTTGACAAGTCATTTAACCCTATTTGCCTCAGTTTCCTTTTCTGAAACAGAGAAGGAAATAACCACTCCAGTATCTCTGACAAGAAAATCCCAAAATGTGATTATACACTGAACAACATATATGTAGATATAGATAAAGATATAGAGAATAGATAGATCTATACATGTATTTATAGGTTTGAAGCATATCTCCTACATACTTTCTTTGATCCACAATAGCACTGTGAACTAAGTGCTATTATTATCCCCATTTTTCATATAATGAAACTGAGGTTCAGGGAAGTTAAATGGCTTATTCAGAGATCTCCTTGTAGTGTCAGAAAAAGGATTCAAAACTAGTTCTCCATGACTTGAAGTTCAGTAGCTCATCCATCTAGGCCAGCAGGTCAGTGAGGAGATAAAATATCTAGGGACAGGTTGGGGAATGTTTCAAACCATTATCCTTAAAAGTAAGCCTTAGAAGTGGGGTCAAGCCAGACTTCTTTGGGGATAAGCACATGGAAAGGGCCAGGTAAGAATGATAAGAAGCAGATCATAAAAGTGACCCTAAGTTGGTGGAACTTTTGCAAAGTCAGGTAAACCTAACTTAATGGGTGGTTCAAA
Organism: Gracilinanus agilis; assembly: GCF_016433145.1. Taxonomy (NCBI): domain Eukaryota; kingdom Metazoa; phylum Chordata; class Mammalia; order Didelphimorphia; family Didelphidae; genus Gracilinanus; species Gracilinanus agilis. Next base: position 397,970,713 of record NC_058131.1, on the reverse strand, counting down.
CCCTATTTGTGTAAGACTCTCCCCATAGACTAGAAGAAACAATCTCTCAGTGGGTACCTATTGTTTAACAAAATTCCTCTCCAGCTTCCTTTCAGAGCAGTTGCATACTGGCTGGCCATCCCTGTATCTGCATTTCTGTGGGGTCCTGTTTTGCTCTCTTTGCAAATGTCACCATTTTAATTTAATCAGATCATAGTTCTATGTGGATCCCTTAGCTCTATAAGGTCACTAGTGGCCTTTTGACTAAAAGAGAGCAGCACTCTTGAAGGAAAAGACTTTATGGATTTTTCTGAGTGTCATTTCAATTACAAATCCCTCTTTAGTTTTATTATTTCCTCTATGTGACTCATTCTCTACCAGTGATGGGACAGGAGAGCTGCAGTTTAAAATAATTGCAGATCTGGGGGACACTTCTTAACATCTGAAAATGGTTAATTTCCTCCTTGATAGCTTTGCATCTTCTCTGTGATGGTTTCAAGGGAGAAAGGGGTCAGACCACTAAGTAAGTAATGGGGATCTTGGGGCTTTCAGTATGTAATGGAATTGCAAATTTCTGACAGGAACCTCTCTACCTAACAGGAAAACCTGTCATAGAATCATATAACTTTAGCACTAGGGCGGGGAGCGGGGGAGGGTTGCGTGTGAGGAAACAGATCATCTTGTTCAATCTACTCGTTTTACACAGGAGGAAACTGAGGTCCAGAAAGGAAAAGATAGAGTTTATACAACACTCATCTGAGTGAGTTATAGCACTACTGAACTAGAATTCTGAATTCACTTAATGGGCATCTTTTCTACTTCAGCTGTGCAGTTATGTAACTTAATTATTTCATATTTTTATTTGATAGCCTTATTTTATTAGTTAAAATGTGTTAATTACTCTTGTGGCAATATGTGTTAATAATGGCGTGGTGTTGTGTTAATAATTTCAGGATCATGAATAATGTGTAGCACCTTCATTTCTGAGCCAGTGTTAATTTGTATTACCACTTGCTGAAGTGCTTAAAATTCAGTTTGAAGCATGTCTCTTCACAGTAGAGAAAGAATAATACATGTATTGAAAAGCCTTACCTTTATTCAACCCTTAGATCTTGGATCTGTACTTGCAATCACAATTAGACACATATTGCACTTAATTAGTGGGGTAAGAACCCCATTACATTTTAATTTTTTTTAATTTATGTAAATCAAATGGAAGCATAAGGTTTATGCTACAAAAAAAGAGAGAAAAAAATACAAAGTAGGAGCAATACAATTCTTTTTCACTTCTATCTATTTAACATGACTCTCAAATGATAGAATTTTTCTGAGTGTCATTTCAATTACAATTTAATTATTTTAAAATTTAATAATACTTGGCTACTCTAATAAATGAATGAATGAAATAGGCTACTCCATAGAAGATTGAGAGGATTTTTACCCAGTGGTGAGACTGATTTTCACTGATCCATTAACATTTTCTTATCAAGTTTTTGTTTTAAGTAATGAGTGGTCCTTAGTGGGGCAGGAGAGGTGGGGGTGGAGGGGCAAGGGCAGGGAGAGACGAGAGAGAATGACCAGTTTTATGATTGCAGTCCAAGTACTGGAAATATAATTATAGGATTTAGAGCTGAAGAAAACATAGAGGACATCTAATTTATTTTACAAATGAGGAAGCTGAGCCTCAAAGAGGTTGAGATTTATACAAGGTTATATAAGTATAGCTTTAAGGAAAAATAATGATAATACCTAACATTTATGTAGTATTATGTTTCTGGTACTGTGCTAAGTACTTTACAATTATTCTGTCATTTGATCTTCACAACATCCCTGGGATGCAGGATAATGTTTAAGTCATTGGCTTCTCTCTGAGTTACATCATATCTAGATTATAGTGTCCAATTCAAGTATTGGCAGTTTAGCAAGGATACTGAGGAGATGGGGAATTTCCTGAGGGAGTAGCCAGGGTGATGAAGGGCCTTGAAACCATTGTCTTGGAGGATGAGATGAAGGATTTGAAAGTAGGTCTTCTGACATCTAAGCCATTATGCCTAGCTGAATGATATAAAACAGATTGGTTTCATGGCCATGCTATAAGTAATCAAATGTGCTAATTGGCTAATAGATTCCCTCTCTGAACCACTTATATCAGAAGATATTAAGAATTTCTTTCTCTTAATGTTACCTAGTGTAATCCTTTTACTTCCATATTAAGGAAACTTCTTTTAATAGGTGTGAAAGTTAAAAATGAGTATGAATTATAGTTCTTTTCCAACATTTTTGCTGTGTCTGCCTTAACCTAGATTCCTGACATGATTTCATATCTTCATTAATATCTTGCATAAAAGTGTAGATGACATGCTTATCTAATTTATAGAAGGCAAAAAGTTGGGATGGATAGATGTCACACAGAATGCGTCAATATACAAAAAGATCTCTGTGGCATTGATGCTATTGGGCTAAATCTAAAAGGATGATATTCATTAGTGGCAAATCAACTTCACAAATACAGGATAAAGAAGTTTATATGACCACAGACAAAACAAAAAATAGATCTGGGAATTTTAATTGACTCCAAGTTTGATGTAAGTCCATGCAAATAAACAGAATGACATTACAAGTCAAAATGACTAATGATATTAAGGGAGACATAATCTTAATGAATAAAAAATATGATAATATCACTGTACTCTATATTGGTCAGACAGTATCTCTAGTATTATATTCAGTTCTGGAAGTCATTCTATATAAAGGATATTGATAAATTGGAGACAAACTAAATAATTTTTATGGAGAAAAAGAGCAAGGTACAGTCACAGAAGGTGACAGTGAAAGCAAAGGACATACATGCAAAATCCAAAAGAAAAATATGGATTGGGCACAGATTCTGGAAGATCTCAAAAAAAGACTTCAAAAACCAATTAAGAGAGGCAGTGGAAAAGTGGGGAAGAGAAATAAAAGTGATGGAAGAAGAAAGGAAAGTTATGCAAGGAGAAATGGGCCAATTTAAAAAAGAGAACCAAAAACTGACAAAGGAAAATCAGGTCTTAAAAATAAGAATTGACTATCTAGAAACAATAAATCAGAATCAAAGAAATGAAAAAAAAAACAGAGTAAAACATGAAATATCTTATTGAAAAAAAACAACTGACCTAGAAAATAGATCTAGGAGAGACAATTTGAGAATTATTGGACTGCCTGAAAGCTATGATCAAGAAAAAACGTTGGATATCACATTACAAGAAACTATCAAAGATAATTGCTTAGAGATCCTTAAACTAGAAAATAAAATTGAAATTGAAAGAATTCATAGATCACCTCCAGAAAGAAATCCTCAAATGACAACTTCCAGGAATGTAATCGTTAAATTCAAGAGCCACCTAGGCAAGGAAAATATACTTCAAGCAGTCAGAAAAAAACATTCAAATACCATGGAGATACAATCAGGATCATATAGGACTTAGTGGCTTCTATGTTAAAGTATTGAAAAAATAAGATTTTTCTTTCTTTCCCCTGTGTTTCTTATTTACCTTTTCACGTTTCTCTTGGTTTTTGTGGTTGGATATCAAACTTTCCATTTAGTCCTGGTATTTTCTGTGGAAATACTTGGAAATCTTCTCTCTTGTTGAATGCCCATATTTTCCCCTGGAAGAATATAGTCAGTTTTGATGGGTAGGTGATCCTGGGTTGTAGGCTCAGTTCTCTTGCCTTTCTGAATATCATTTTTTAAGTCTTCTGGTCTTCTAGTGTGGAGGCTTCCAGATCCTGTGTGATCCTGATTGGTGCTCCTTGATATCTGAATTGTCTCTTTCTGGCTTCTTGTAAAATTTTTTCTTTTACTTGGAAGCTCTTGAATTTAGCTATTATATTCCTGTGGGTTGTCTTTTGAAGGTTTAGTGTAGAGGGTGATCTGTGGATCCTTTCAATGTCTCTTTTACCCTCTTGTTGAAGAACATCAGGGCAGTTTACTTGGACAATTTCTTGTAGTATGGAGTCTAAATTTCTATTAATTTCTGCTTTTTTTCAGGAAGACCAATGATTCTCAAGTTGTCTCTTCTAGACCTGTTTTCTTGATCTGTCAATTTCTAAGTGAGATATTTCATGTTTCCTTCTATTTTATCAGTATTTTGACTTTGCTTTATTTGTTCTGTCTGTCTTGAGAGATCACTCGCCCAATTCTGGTCTTTAGAGATTGGTTTTCTGCTATAATTTTTTTATTTCCTTTTCGATTTGGTCTATTCTGTTTTTCATGGTTTCCTCCAATTTGCTTATCAGTTCATTTGATTTTTGGGCATCTTTCTCCAATTGAGAGTTTCTGTCTTTTAACATATTAATTTCCTTTTGACCTATTTCCCTCTTTTCTTGCCAAATCTCTCCCATCTTTCTCATTACCTCTTCAAGAGCTTGTGACCAATTTTCATTTTTTGGGAAGTTTTGGATGTGATTTGTTTGTTCTCTGCTGTTCGCTCTGTTGTCTGGATTTTTTCTGTGTAATAGTTATCAAGTGTTAAAGATGTCTTCTTGATCTTTCTCTTTGGAGGTTCTTGTGCATGGCTTGCCATTGTTATTTCTTTCTCAGTCAGAAGCCTGGGTGAGGCAGACAGGCTCTCTGCCTATCCTATTGATCTGTGGAGCAGTTTTTGCCTGAGTTACAGTGCAGTGCTCCATCTCAGCTTTATCCTTGAGCCCACAGTTGGTCTGTCCTCTTTAGGCTCCTGAGGTCTCAAATCTAGCTGTTCTCATTGTCAAGCCTCCTGGTGGTCCCCTTACTTGCTCCTCTGCCTGAGGTTCCTTTAACAGTCTCAGGGTGCTGCTTCCACAGTCATGCACCCCTCTGCACTGGGTCCCCACCCAAGGTCCGCACCTATGCTCAAGGTCCATATCTGCACCTGGGCTCAATGTCTAAGCCTGCACTCAAGGTCTGTGTTCTAAGTCCACGTTCTTTAGCCTCTTGGTGTCTTAAGTCTTTCTGCTCTCAGGAGCAGGCCCCGGTGATCCTAGGTAGCTGCCAAGAATGTAATGAATGCCCCAAACTTGCTCAAACTCTTGTGTGCTGGCTTTGTCACCCTAGGTGGTGTGTATGTGTGGGGGTTGCTCAGGTTGTGTTTTAGTAAGAGCTATTTCACCCCCCTTATAGCATGGAAATGCCCAGATCCCATGTACCTTCAATGCTATGCCCTGTTGTGGGGTCCCTTCCTTCGTTTAGATTTGGTTTTTATGTCATCTTGAGGAGTCCTATATGTGTGGTTAGGAGAGGTTAAACACTCTGCTTCTACTCTGCCACCATCTTAACCCGGAAGCCCTTATATTAAAGTATTAAAAGGCATGGAATATGATATTCAGGAAGGCAAAAGATTTGGGTTTAAAGTCACCTATCCAGAAAAGAACAGGCATAAAAAGGACATTACACTCATCTTCACATACATGAGGATCAATTGAAGGATATGAACCTAGTTCCCTTATTCTGGACAGGTCTCAGATCTTTTCAAATAAAGATTACTCTTATATAACTGAGAGTTTATGCTTGCCATCTATAACCCTGGCTCATAGAACCAGGAATAATGGGTAGAAACAACAAAGAAGTAGTTTTAATTATGTCCTGAGGAAAAATTGCCTTATAACCAAAGGTACCCAAATTAAAATGGGTTGCCTTGGGATGTAGTGGGCTCCCTTTCATTGGACATCTTCAAGTTGAGGCTGGATGATCACTCATCAGGTATGCTGATCCAACTTATCAGGAATTCTTTTCTGGAATGGGTTTGACTAAATGACTACTGAGGTACTTTCAACTCTAAAAATCTGTAACCACATTATTCTGTGATCTCTGACTATCAGCCAGTCAACTTAATCCAAATTATAATTGATCTCACTGTAGGAGTGTGGGAAGATGAATTATTTTGATACTTGACAAATATGAATGTAACAATAAGAAAATGTGACAGTTTAAAGATGCAGTTTCCACCCTCATTCTGGGTACATCAAATGAAAGCACTCTCTCCAAATGGGAAGGTCAATAGGGTCAAACCAGGCAGGCAAGATAATGTACTAGAAAGATCATTGGATCAGGATTCAGGAGATCCAGGTTCTGACCTAATGTCTAACAAACAAGCTCAAACCAATTTATATGACTTTGGATAATTCTTTTTAGCTTTCTTTCCTTCATATTTTAGTTTATGAAGTGGAAGATTTTAGATAATTGCTCATATTTCTTCTATGAAAAAAATTTTTCTCATACTCTCTCTCCATCCTGGTTAAAGTGATTATATCTATTTCTGGTACCATTTTCTGATGTTGTCCTCTTAGATTTATAAACTTATTTAAACTTTAACTCCCCCATCTACGTTCATCCCTCCTTCTCTTCCTCCCTTCTTCCCTTCCTTCCTTTGCCATCTTTATTTCCCTCTCCTGTGCTTGACTTCTGAAAAAAAATGTATCTACCTTTAATTTGAAATCCAATAATTATATCCTGATTCTTCCAATAGCTAGGCATGGGGGTGGGAATGCAGAGGCAACTTAAAATCATAGCTGTAGAGAAAGAACAATATTAGGGGTCACCTTGCCCAAACTGATTATTTTAAAGATGAGGAAACTGAGGTCTAGAAAAAAATGTGTCACATTTATATAAGATAGGTAGTATGTAATCATCATTTTATAGTTGGGAGTTATCAAGAGCCTGAAAGTTTAAGCATTTTGCCTGAAATCACACAGTTAGTAATTAAGGTGAGTTTCATACTCAAATTTTGTCTCCAAATCCAATAGACTGTTACAACACAACAACCATAACTTATTTTACAGATGAGGAAGATGAAATTAAGGACACAAGTGACTATATATATATATATGTATGTACATACATATATATATATATATATGTATGTACATACATATATATATATATATATATAAATCTCATAGCTTAGCATTCCATTTAAAAAATACCCAAACTACAGATACTGTCTCAGCCTTTCCTTTACATATTGAATAGACCTTTCCTGCATTTCTGTATTTGACTTCAAGCAGAATTTGCTGCAGTGTTTTCATTTGCAGTATAATTAAATCGTCCTGTACAGCATAGCTAGGATTAAAATACAGAAATGGGAGCAATTGTATTCTAGCATACAGGGTACTAGGTTAATGTTCTGATTCACAGGCTTGCTCCTTTTCTTGTTTATGCAGTAGAGTTCTTCCTAACTTTCATTTTCCTCATGCTTTCAAAGATTCTCTCTCCTTAGGCATTAAAATTGGGAAGCTTTGTATAGAGAATGAGTCCCCCACAAACAACTCAATCAGGGCTACCCAGTGTAGCTGTGGAAAGTTCTGGGTAGTAGTCTCTGCTCTTCCACTTGGCAACTAAGTGATCTTGGGCAAATTACTTCCCTTCACTGTTTCTAAGATGTTTAAGGTTCTTCTTTAGTCAACTTGTACTCTTTGTGACCTCTTTGGGAGTTTTGTTGGCAAAGATACTAGGATGGTTTGCCATTTCCTTCTCCAGCTCATTTTACTGAGAGAAAATGAGGCAAATAGAGCAACTTGTCCTGGGTCACATGGCAAGTAAGTGTCTGGGGCTGGATTTGGGCTCATATCTTCCTGACTTCAGATTTGGCACTCTATCTATTGTGCTCCCTGGTTGCCTTTTGTTTATGGTAGATGATGTTTAAAGGTCCTTCCATTTCTTACATTCTTTTAGAATCCATTCACAATATTTGTAAAATACCAAGGAGTTGAGGGCGGTGGTGAGGAGGGTGATAGAGAATAATCATTGAGGTTCTATTATTATAATATGTATTTATAAATCAAAGAATGATAAGATGCAGCTGTAAAAGGTTGGAAACTCTACTGTGGGAACCTCTAATTGTTTAGAGGTCTGGCCTTACCTCTGGAGGGGCTTTCTTGACTTGTTTTATTGTGAAATTTGAATTCCTGGGGATAGTTATAATTGATAGGTTACTCAGAGAGGGGTAGAAAAATACAAGGATTAATCTAACATCTCAGCAAGATTCATTACCATAGGACACAGTTGCTGTGGTGGTACTTTAGGCTTACATGTCAATAAATGATATGTTTTTCTTACAATAGCAATATAGAGTACAACCAAAATTAGAAGGGAAGCAACAAATTAGGAAAAAAAATCTTTATAACAAAAACCTCTGACAAAGGTCTAATTACTCAAATGTATAAGGAGCTAAATCAATTGTACAAAAAACCAAGCTATTCCCCAATTGATAAATGGGCAAGGGACATGAATAGGCAATTTTCAGATAAAGAAATCAAAACTATCAATAAGCACATGAAAAAGTGTCCTAAGTCTCTAATAATTAGAGAAATGCAAATCAAAACAACTCTGAGGTACCACTTCACTCCTAGCAGATTGGCTAACATGACAGCAAAGGAAAGTAATAAATGTTGGAGGGGATGTGGCAAAATTGAGACATTAATACATTGCTGGTGGAGCTGTGAATTGATCCAAGCATTTTGGATGGCAATTTGGAACTATGCCCAAAGGGTTTTAAAAGGCTGACTGCCCTTTGATACAGCCATACCACTGCTGGATTTATACCCCAAAGAGATAATAAGGAAAAAGGCTTGTACAAAAATATTTATAGCCGTGCTCTTTGTGGTGGCAAAAAATTGGAAAATGAGAGGGTGTCTGTCAGTTGAGGAATGGCTGAACAAATTGTGGTATCTGTTAGTGATGGAATACTATTGTGCTAAAAGGAATAATGAACTGGAGGGATTCCATGTGAACTGGAATGACCTCCAGGAATTGACTCAGAGTGAAAGGAGCAGCACCAGGAGAACCTTATACACAGAAATGGATAAAATGTGGCACAATAGAATGTAAAAGACTTCTAGGCACCTATGAGAAAGAATGCTATCCACATCCAGAAAAAGAACTTTGGGAGTAGAAACACAGAATAAAAACAACTGCTTGATCACATGGGTCGATGGGGATATGATTGGGGACATACTCTCTAAAAATTCACTCTAGTACAAATATCAATAATATGGAAATAGGTCTTGATCAATGACACATGAAAACTCCAGTGGAATTGCTTATTGGCTCCAGGAATGGGGTGGGAGGAGGAGGAGAGGGAAGGAGCACGAATCATGTAACCATGGAAAAATATTCTAAATCAATTAATTAAATAAGATTTTTCAAATAAAAAAATAAAGCCACTATATGTCAAAGAAAAAAATACTGATGTATAGTAATCCCTAAAATATGGGATCTTCAAAGCAACTCACTTCTTAAATGCCCCCTTTCATAAGGTGGGTGCTCAATTCTATGAACCTGAAGTCCATGGAATAATAAGTTAACTTCAAGAGGTCAACAGTAAATATAGAATTTCAATTTGATCAGAGTTGATGGACATCAAAGACCACAGGGAGGAAAAATTGAAAACAATTAAATCTGATAAAGGACTGAACATCTATACTGAGTTGTTCAGTTTTTTTTTTTAATATAATGTTTATGGCTTCCTCCATCGGGTATTCTAGTTGGTGATGAGTTGAAATATTTACCATCTGGCTGATCAAATTTCCTTGTTAATGGTTGTGGCTCAGACTCTTGAAATGAAAATAAAAGCACGTGTCAGAGATCAAATTGGGTCTTTTAACTAAACCTGCTTTCCAATTTCTGTGTATCTTTCCAACCATTCCCTGCCTTGATTGATGATGACTGCCATGAGATTTTCATATGGGCATCTGAGGCAGAATTTGAACTAGTTGGAAGAGCAGTCATTACAGCAATCAAATGATTCCCTCAAAAATACCATTTGCCAACATTTTATATTTCTTTTTAGTTTGTTTTCATTTACCTCCAGGGCCATTTGTCTGTTCTCTATTTCTTGGAATGAGAATTACTTCAAAAAGCAATCATTCAAACTAGTCCTTAATGAAAGTTGTTTAAAGACCCTGTTCTCTAACCCAAAATTCAGTGTATAGAAAATAGATATGTGGAATTTGTATCCAAAACCAGCCTTTATTTCCTCCTTATCCCTTGTGTAGCATGATATGTGGCATTATGCATGCTGGGTAGTCATTAAGACTGTTGAAATGGGTCAACATTTGGTTAATTTCCAAGAGCATTTGGAACTTCAGAGCTTTGAGGAAATTTGAACATAATATCATCAGGGAATTAAACTACCCAGTCTGCATTGATGTGTAGCAGCAAGGTTCATTATTATAGAATGCAGATGCTATGGTGGTGATTTTGGCCTGTTTGTCAATGAATGACATGTTTTCCTTACAATAGTGATATGTGGTGATCCCTAAAATATGGAAGGAATTAGTAACCTACAGCTAGTAGCACATGGCTAGTGCTTTATGGTATTAGAGAAACTGCCAGATATGGAATGGAAACCTCATTTTTTTGATGAAGGAATTAACTGCAAAGGCTTCAAAATTCTAATCTGACGACAGGCTATTGATCTATGTACTTATATTAGAGGCAACGTTAAAATTATAATGGGCTCCAATACTTAGACAATTCTTGAAAAGTTAGATATCTAGTTTAAATACAAACTCCATCATTTAGCAGCTATTTTGATTATGGGGAAGGATAGAAAGGCCTTCATGGACGAAAGGCAATATGGCTTCATGGGGCAAGCCATTAATGTGAGACTTACAGGTCCTGGAAGGGCCCAGCACCATAAAAATCTTCAGATTATTCTATAAAGGTCAGTCTCTTGTGGCTATTGTTTAGTCCTTTTAAGTTGTGTCTGATTCTTTCTGACCCCTTTTGGAGTTTTTTTGGCAAAGATATTGGAGTAGCTTACCATTTCCTTTTCCAGGTTGTTGTACAGTTGAGAAAACTGGGAAAATGGGGTTAAGTGCCTTTCCCATGGTCACATACAATTGCTAAGTGACTGAGGCCAGATTTGAATTCAGATCTTCTTGACTTCAGGCTTGGCAGTCTATCCACTGTGTCACCTAGCCCCCCCCACCCCAAACAAACATTATTGGATCCTGCCCCATTGGAACAACATAAGTAATGTTCCCGCTCTTACCTTTTTGCAGCTTCTTGTGACACTTCCAAGAGTCGGATTTTTTTGTTGCCTTATAGCTGGGGCTATGATTTAATAAAGCTCTATATTCTCAGCCCTAAATGGATGCTATAGTGTATTTTTTTTTCACTTACACTTGTGCTATTAACACCCAAGCAATAAACACATCACCCATCTATATTATATCACTATAGCTAGTCCTTCAAAGCAATTTCTTTACATCATCTGCCTGACAGTGAATATTCATCTGAAATATTGTTTGTGCCCCATAACATTACCCACCCTGGCACAGGGTAATAGACCAAGGGGAAGACACAAGATGACTGCTTTAGGTATATCTCTTCTTGCCTTTCCTTCTTAGTAAATGCTTATCCAGCTGATCTTCACTGTCTCCCCCTGTGAAGGTATAATAAATGTCTTAGATTATCCAATGACATTGAACTTTAATTTTTATTAGCCAGGCCCCTTCCAAGTGCACCTCTGCGCCAGAGTAATCTCCAGAAAGGCTCTTCTCTGCAGCCTGATCAGATTTATGGTCCTGGGTTGGGGAAACATAAAAATGAGACAGTCCTCCAGAGAGGTTTGTCTCTTCAGGTTAGTGTTAATGCACAAACCCTATTTACCCACCAGATCCCAAGACCATAAAAACATAAAGCCACAGTAGAGTGCTAAGGGATGACTTTTGTTTAGGACCATTGCTGCATCAAAAGCTGACACTGCAATCAATGAATACATTTTATTGGCTCTCTCAGGTTTTACTACAGGAAATCAAGGAGCTCTATTATGCAGGCAAGAAGCGACAGATTTTGTTGGTGGTCCAGAATCAATCTGTTAAGTATATTTGAAGGAATGTGGATATTAATGATTTTTGTCAGGAAGTTTCAGTTAGTGCTGAAAAAATGGACTCTGAAGCAATACCTTTTACAGAACCTCATATCCAAAGGGCATGTTACCAGAGCATCATTAACATCTTTCCACTCAAATTCCAATATTTAATCATCACACTGGGTTCCTAACTGGGTGTTTGGGGCAGACCATTTTCAGAAACTATCCTCATTACCATGTGGGTACTGACTGAATGCATAATATTGTAATAGGCAATGGGGATTTCTATTGGAATAGGTCTACCTGCTCTAAATTTTAATCAATCAGCAAGAATTTTTAATATACTAGGCACTCTGTGATAAAATTAAAAAAAATGAAGTTTCTCCTGCCCTCAAGAAGCTTCTACTCTACTGGTTTATACTCTTAAATAAGAAAATAAGACATGTGACAAAAATTTTAAAAATGCATGGGTGAATGAGTGAATATATTGATTACATAAACATGTATTCAATATCTTTTATGTGCACTGTAAGAGATAGTATGGTATAGTTGTTGTGAGGAAGATTATTATTTAGTTGTTATGTAGGAGACTTAGCAGGAAGGGCTAGAGAATTCCACATGGAATGGGGAAGCAGGAAGTGGCTGGCACTCTCTGAGAAGGACTCCATGGTGGTTGGGACAAGTAGTAACTGATTCCCTGGGAGACCTCAGAGCTAGTGGAATTGCACCCTGATTCCCTAGGATCCTGGAGTGTGATGAAGGTTTGAAGCAGAGGACATCCATCCTGCACAACAGCACTGAGTAGGGGGTGATGTGCGATCTGGTGGACAGCTTGCAGAAATTCCCCTCCCTACTGGGCTGCTTTGGACCATCAGTTCTGGAGAAGTTGGTTCCTGGCATCCTGAAAACATCCCTGGACTCTACTGTGAGGATTCCCACTCAAGTCCTGTTATTCTCTGGGCCCTGCCTGGATTAGGTCTTAGATTAGTGTAGCTAAGTCCCTCCCTTGCCCCTGTGGTTTGCCCTTAGCTGGTAAGTGTAGAATCCCTTATTCCAATCCCTTTATTATTGTTTCCCACAATTAAACTGTTATAAACCTTTGCCTTTTGCCTGCTGGTTCCCTAGGCCCTTGCCTAGGTGGGCTGAGTGACTATTGGAGCCTAACTGCCATTTCCAGTAACTGTTACCTCCTAGTAGTTAAACTTGGTCTCCCTACCTTGTTTCAGTCCTGTCACCTGTCATTCCTGTCTCTCTCACCCCAGTGTGAATCCACAAATAATAATAGTTAACATTCCTGGTAACCCTCCATTACATAGTAGACAAAGGACATGTCTCAGGGTCTGGAGGACATGGGTTCAAATCTTACTTCTGACATTTATAAGCTATGTAAACATTGGCACATGTCTTAATTTCTTAGTAAACTAGGCAAATTTCTAATACTACACCTTACAGAATACTTGCAGAAAATAGCTAGTATCAGATCTAGTATTTGAACTTATGCCTTTTCTGATTCTAAAAATGTCCAGGACTCCATCCATTATGACAACTAACAGTCTTCACATTAGTATATGTAAAATGAAACATTTACAATCTGTAGATATAATTGTTTCCTATAATCATCTTTATTAAACTGCAAAGAAAAAAGAAAGAAGAAAGATTATTCACGTTTAATAGACATTTGAACTTTGTTCCTAACACAAGTCAACACACTAGAACATCACTTCCAGTGCAAGATGACAAGTGCGGGTGCATCAAACTACACAAGTCAACAGACCAAAACAGCAATTCCAGTGCAAGTTGACAAGCGTGGGATAACATCAAATGACACAAGTGAGGCATTGCTGACTTTGCATATCTTCAGGAGGACAGCAAACCTGAGAACTACAAAAGACATCCATGACCAAATACACCAATTGTAAGAAGGACATCCACACTGTGAAGAGGAGCATCGGATCAGCATTGGACACATGTATTTGAAGAAAATAACTTACACCCAACAGAATTCTCACTGCATACAACACTAGATTCCATCCAAGCAGTATATGCACTTTGCAAAAAAATTCCAGTGGAGTAAGTATGTAACACCTTATTACACAGATAAGTCATGCTAGACAACACATAAAACATTTTCCTGACTTCACATCTATATGTGAAACACTAAACTTACACTTAAGAGAGAAGAACATGTCTGCCTTAGCACATCATTTTCTCTTACTTTGGTTCAGACACCTTCTACTCAAATCACCTGACACTTCATGTAAATATGTAAATTTGCTTACTAACCCTTAGCAATAAGTTTTACTAACACACAGGGACAGTTTATTTCGTTTGATAAGTTAGAACAGGGACAGATTTTTCTAAACTTTCTTTGTAAATATTGTACATAGCATAAGTTTATGGTTTGTCCAATAGACTTACAAATAATTATAGTCTTACTTATTCTTACTAACATTTCTAACATAGGCATAAGTGTACTAACATATTCATATACTAACTTTAGAAAGTGAACTAGAATTTAGGAGCTTAGATTGCAAAAATTTTTTCTTAGTTAATATTTTTCTTGTTAGTTCATAAAATTAGATAGATACATAGATAGAATTCGTGACTTTATTCTAGTTAGCAAATGTTAGCTTTAAGAGTGTGAATGTTCACATTTAATTTGCTTTTCCTTTCTGTTCAAATTTTTTTTTTTTTGCAAAACTTAAATCCCCATTCCTTTCCTATGCCTTTACCATAACCCGTCCTAGTTTAGCTTGGTCTAGTCTTAGCATAGTTTAGGAGACAGCAATCCTTTTTCTTATTTTGAAAACTTAGGGATAAGAGCTTAGTTAGAATTTAGCATAGAATAAAAGTAGTAATCCTTTAGATCAGGGGTTGGCAATGTATGGCTCTCGAGCTATATCTGGCTTTTTTGAGGGCCAGATATGGCTCTTTCTGGAGGAGCCATAAAGTCAATTTTTTTTCAGGCGCGGTTACAGGAGCACGCATTGTTACAGGAGTGCACACTGTGAGCACTGTACGGCTCTCACGAAATTACATTTTAAAAAATGTGGTGTTTATGGCTCTCGCGGCCAAAAAGGTTGCTGACCCCTGCCTTAGATCTTAGTAACCAGAAAATGTTGCAAGCTGCAAATTTAGAAAAGAGAAATGAGCAAAATGTAGTGCAGAGGTGCAATCAACCCTGCAAAAGGCTAACTGCAGAATTTCTGACAGTTGAGAGGGTTTAGAATCCTGACTAGAGGCAGTTGATCCGAGAGGCTTGGTCAGAGCAGAAGGGTCAACTGAGCTCAGTCTTTGGGCTGAAACCTGGCCTTGATTCTATGCCTTTTCTCTTGAGATTTTGTAGCTTAGCTAATTCCTCTGGATCTCCCTAACCTTTCCTATATCAATCCCCATTTCCTTTCCTAATTTCCTGTAGGTTTGGGGGAAGGGTAGATTTGGGTCGTAGCAATCAAACTTTGAAGACTTAGTTTTCCCCATAGTCAAGTAGGGCTTACCCTTGATAAAAATTATCTCTTGATTCATTGTGTGTAACTTCCCTAACCTTAAAGGCAACAAAACCTCCCTGGACCAAGTGAGGGCAGGCCCTTTCTCAGTCTCCCATTCCTGTGTCCCTCTTCCACCTGGAGCTTCTCCCTAGGCGGTTGTTAGAGAAACCTTGTATCCCTTTGTCCTTTATAATCAACCCTGAAACTTAATAAACCTTGTTGTCATTTAATCAAACCTTTTGCTAAATCATTGGTTGAATGATAAAAGAGGGATAAGGGGAGAAAGGAATAGTTTCTCTTTGGGTCCTGAGGGGAGTTGGAGGCATCCATCTTGGAGGAAGTGGTGATCTCTATACTTCCTCTGAGAAGCCCTTCTATTTCACAGACAGGGAAGAGCCCTGGGACTCTTTCTTTGTGAACTTGAGAAACTGACTAGAAAGCCCTCTAGTTAGTTTCAAGCCATTTCTGACTGGTCCTAACCTTTTGTCTGTAGAAGTGCCTTTCCTACCTGGAAGGGTTCAGCCTATTTCCCTTCAGTGTCCTCTGTCTCAAGCCTGTGTGCCCAGTCTTTGTCTCCCTGTTGCAGCTACCTGCCCAACTACCTCATCCTCTCCCCTTGCTGCTCATTCTACTTCATTATCTTATATTTCCCTAAACTCAGTTGTTCCCTTATATCTCCTACCACCTCAACTTACTACCTCCACCATTGTACCCTCCTTTCCCACCTACTGACTTAGGGACCCCACAGGCCCCATCCACTTGATTTATTCCCTTATTACACATGCAAATGCCAGTTAGAATGTGGTCAATGTACCAGGAAGCTCTAGAGGAAATGACACAGTTTAGAACATGAGTAGCTGATTGAATATAGTTTAATTAGGAACAGAGGCTATAAAATATGGCATGGCTTGAACCACATTTTGAGTTCATAGGACATCTTTCACAGGATGCACATAATAAATGCTTGATGAATGGAATTAAAATTGAATTTATTACAACAATGTAGGCAATTGTTCCTAACCTTCTCTTGAGTGTCATGTAGATAATGTTTCAGTCAGGCTGCAAGTCCTGATAGAAACTTCACAGAGGGTACCAACATGTATTTGAGGATGTAAACCAGAGCTATCAAAATTAAATGGAAATAAAGGTCACTAACCTATCAATAAGGATATCCATGGGCTGTATGTTGATTTATAAAACTAATTATTAGCATTATCTATGTTTTCTTACATTTTAATCTGGCTTAGGTGGCCCTTGGGAGATCTGTACTATGCTATGTGTTTGAAGCCTTTAATATACATTAAGGAACAGGCATAGTATTGATTCTTCATTTTTTTTTTCCCAAGGAGGAGAGATTTCTATTTTAATTTTAAAAAATTTTATTTAATTTATAAAATCAATAAAATATGCATTTCCATGTACGAAGAAAAAATATTACTTAAGTGAAACCACAAATCTTTTATATTTTTAACTTTTTTCTTCATATCTACATAATAAATCCCATCCACTAGTGTCCTAACTCTTTCCCACCCTCCTCTCATCACAGAAGGTATTGTCTGGGAGACCATGTTCATAAAAATTGTCTTTCATGTTTTCACTTTTCAGTTCATTTTCTGGAGGTAACATTCACAATTTATTCTTCCAGTATTAATTCTATAACTGTGTATAATGCCCTCTTACTTATACTCATTTCATTGTTCTTTATTCTCTGTACTTCTTGCTAAATGTTTTTAAATTAGCCAACATATAGCTTCTTCTGATGCAATAGTATTCCATCACAATCATATGCCACAATTTGTTTAGCCATCCCCTAATTGATGGGCGTCACCTCAGTTTCCAGTTCTTTGACATCACAAAGAGAGTTGTGTTAAATGTTTTTGAACACGTTTACTTTTTCTCTGATCTCCAAGGTGGAAAGATTTCAAACTCTAGGAAGTATCACGTACTAATAGAATATTGTCTAGACTGAACTGGTTGATAGAGTAATATGCAAGTATTTCATAAGCAGTAAAATGTCCAGATCTATCTATCATCTCTGATAATCTGATAAGGAAGGCTTAGTTGATAAGAAAATAATGGGACATGGGAGACGATCTTGATTGTTAACTCATAGCTGCTTCTCTGAAGTGCCATTCAGTCACAAGTTTATTATATATAAAAATTCAAACTCCCTTTCACCCATAAGCACAGAGAGAGTTTTACAGCTCCATAGACATTGCAATGAATTTAGACAACATACGGAAATCTCAGAAACTTCAGGGTGAAGATAAGAACCAGGCTGAACCTTCAGCTGCGTGATTATCAGCAAGCTAAGTCTGAGAATACTTTTTTCAGGGACAAATGCTCCTGCTAAACTAAGATTTAGGACTTGGCCACATTTCTGACCAATGGAGAAGAATGTTAACCTCTTAAATACTAGTTTGCTAGGAACTTAAAGCTTTTCAATAAGGCCACAATACTTTTCAACAAGAAATCACAAGGGTCCAAAAGGGATCAAAAGATGAGTCTCAGATTTTTATCTATTTGAAACTCTGTTTCTCTTATTGGCTTCCCACAGTAAAACCCTATAGGTTTTCACTTTTACTTGCTGTAGAAAATGGCCATTCTTATAAGCTTACCAAAAACATCAAGTTATCACCTACTTCATATGTGAGCTGGAAACTCAGGCTGAAAAGCAGGAAGCATATAATTACCTAGGAGAAGAATGAATGAGAGCTGTCAGGCTGTCAAACAACTGGTCCCTCTTGGAGAAGAAGCATCAAGGAGGAGGGGGAGTCTGTCTGTCTCCCTTGAAGATTTACATATCATTGAGGAGGAGACTTTGAGGTCTTTTAACTGAAGGTGCTTTGTGACTGTCACTCATCAATTTTATTATTGTCATTATAAATCTCAGAAACTCCCTGTAACCTCCTTGGGAATTTTCTATCAGTAGAGGCTAGTCAAAAGTTGAAGGGAATTGTCTTGGGAATGATTATTTAGGAAAATATCTCCATATAGTCTAATTAAACTTTTTTTTTTTGGAGACTGCACACCTAGGCTTTAAGTACAATAGCTGTTCATGTTCCAATCTCAATGCTGACTGGTACTAAAGTTTTAACCTGTACTACTTTTTCAACTTGGAGTGGTCCATCTCTCTTTAAGTGGCCTAATGACCCTCTGCTCCCAGGGGATTATCATATTGGTATCAGGTTTAATGTGGAACCCCAATTGATTTTAGCTCTATTGCAGCTCAAAATCATTCCCTAATTGATGAACATCCCCTCAATTTCCAGTTCTTTGCCATCACAAAGAGAACTGCATTATATGTTTTGGAAAATGTGGATTCTTTTCCATTTTTCCCTGATCTCCAAGGAGGAAAGATCTCAAACTCTAAGAGATCCGTCAGCCTCAGCTTCCTCAGGAACAGAGATCACAGGCATGTGTTACCATGCTTTGAAAATAATTATTTTTCAAACTAAAATTTTCTTTAATGGTGTAAAATTCAACCAAAAAGTAATGGAGATTCATTTCTTGACTCCACTACATTCCCAAAATATGTATAAAGGAATTCCTACACTCAAAGGAGAAATGGTGGGAGTCTTCTCTGAGTTATTCTGGTTGCAAGAATGAACTAGGGAATTCTTTGGACTTTGGTAGGAATTGTTGGACCCTTATGGGATCTATGCATAGCAGAACTGGTCCATATGATGCTCTCTGAAATGTGAAGGAGAAAGCCATCATGGCTCAGTTTCCACTATGATAACACTTTATAATGGTGTCAACCACTACACTTTTTAATCAACAAATGTGTCTCATTTGACCCTTTCAGCCATCCTGTAAGAGGATAGTTGTAAAAGGACTATTTCCTCATTTTTTAAAGGAACAAAAAGAAAAAGCAGAAAGTTAAGTAGCTCATTCAAGGATAAATAGCTAGCTAATGACCACCTTGAACTAGACTTCTGATGCCTATATACCTAGCACCACGTGCCAGAAGGAACAGCTTCCCCTACCCCCCCCCCACTCTCCACTATACCTGAGGACATTTTTCACATCAGCTGCCCCTCTGCCTAGCAGCCTAATGGGAGCACTTCCTCCTTCCCCTACATGGGGTAATGGTGGCTCACATGCAGTATGAGGGTGCAGTTTGAGAATTCAATCTCTAAAAGTTTTGCCATTACTGCCTTAGCATCATGTTTTCAAATATACATGTTAGAATATGCTCCAATGACAAGCACCTCAAAAATACATAGTGAAGCTCCAAGGTAGCAGTGCAGATAATAAAAAGATAGTTTATATTTCTATAAGGCTATAGAGAACAAAAAAATAGCTTATACACTTTATCTATTTTGAGCCTCACACAACTCTGGGATATATAGCACAAATATTAGTATAGCCTTTCTTTGGATAAGAAAGCTAAGGATCAGTGTGGATGTGCAATGGAAACAGTCCTAGATTTGGAGTCCATCTATGGGTGGCATGGCTTCCTAAGGTAATTCAGATAGTGTAAGGCAGAATTAGACTTCAAACTTAAGTCTTCTGATACCTTTCCTACTGTTCTTTTTACTTTCTAATTAGTATTATAGTTATGGAAGGGAGCTAGGAAATTTAGACTCAAGCCAATCTTGATAAATGACTGAATAGAAATTAGATTGTTTGTAGTCTCCTAAACCAAGATGACACAGAAGAGTTTCTATTAATATGATCCAACAAGTCCATATTATTTATATTGGCAAAGTAGGGATACAGTGAAGGTTAAGGAAGGGGGGAAGGGAATTAGGAAAAGGGCTGGGAGGTAGACAATGGGAATGATTGCCATGCCAACAGTATTTCAACAGTCAAGAGCCTCAACCTTAGCAACCTAGAAGTGGAAACCACTGCACAGTGATTTTAATGCTATGGATTACTATGCTATAAATTGTCTTTTCCTAGAAGCTCTGAAGTACATAATACAATTACTCAAAGAGCAATTTCCTGATGTGAGAAAAAAAGTGGCAAATAAATTTTAGCATATTTTCTGAAATTGGCAGACTTAGAATATTGAGCCAATTCCCTTCCAGCTCTAGATGTGTGATCTCTCTGTTTTAGAGTTTTTTCTAAATCCTAGAGAAGTTGGTCTCTGTTCACTGACAAGAAGCAAAATTGTATTGCTTTCCTTTCTTAAACTAGTCAAAAAGATCCAAGGCAAGCCTGGTCCATATTTTGTCTCTAAGCCACTATGTGGCTTTGGATCATCTGATTAACCTATCTTGTATTCTGCATCAGTGGAGGAGAGTACACTAATATAATTTAAGTATAGAAGTATCAAATATTAAATTCACTATTCATTGTGCTGATCAGTAATTAGGTGGTTAAACATTATTGTCATTCCACTAGGAGGCAGGGGAATAAGAAGGACAAGGAGAAGAAAAGTGGAATCAGGGACACTGATGAGCAGAAGGCATGAGAAGCAGAAAGTTTAAAAGTCTTCCTCATGGAGCTATGAGGATCAAATGAGGTAACTTGTAAAGCGCTTAAAGTGCTATATAAATGCTAATTATTATTATTAGATAGAAAACACTCAGGTAAAAGTGACTTTCAGGGTCTAAAGTCAGAACATCAGTAATTATATGTCATTCTATTACAAAGTGATTGTAAATGCTGAGTTAATACAAAAAGAGAAGAACGTTGACCTTTTCTCCAGCACTTTTATGTTCAAATGATACTGATTTTTCTTGTCACCCTGACAATAGAATAGCAACTCATATTTCTATGGTGCTTTAAGGTACTCTAATCACATTCTTAATGAATAACTGTACAGTATGCAGTATAAGTATTATTATCAACATTTTTCAGATGAGAAAACAGAAACTTAGAGAGTTTAATCAAAATTATTTTTAGCTTATTGAATATACTTGGATATCTGAGATAGAGTGGATCTTGCAGTCAGGAAGATTTGGGTACAAATCCTTTCTCTGACACACACTGGCAAAGTGACCCTAGAGAAGTCATTTAACCTCTCAATGCCCCAGATAACTCTCTAAAGATCAGTAGCAGAATAGCTATTTATTTACTTTAGTAGAGGAACTCCCTTTAACATGAGTTTTCTGCTGGCAAGAAAAAAAAATCTAGACCATAAAGGGAAAAAAATTGAACTTATTCTTCTAAGGTTGTTTCCCCTAATAGAATGTTATCTTCTGGAAGGAAGTATTTTCATTTTTACCTCTCTATCTTCAGAGTTTATCTTAGTACTTACTTGGCACATGTTCAAAATATTCAAGTGGACATGTGATTTTGTTCCTTACAATGAAACAAATTGCACCCTATCTATTCTTGTTCATTCTGTGTGACTCTTGTTCATGTTCTCTAATAAACTTACAACAAGGACTCTTTATAACAGGCTTCGGACTTTCTCCTGATATTGTGGGGCTATTAGTGGTGCACATGTGCTGTGCATTGTTTATTTTACCCTCTTACCACATGGACAACTTGCCTTGTTTTCCAAGCTTTCAGCTTCCTGATAGCAGTTAAGAAACATTTGTTGAATTAAATTAAGTGGCATGCTCCAAATCATATAACTAGTGTTAAAACAGGGATTTGAAATTAGGGGTCCTGATTCTAAGTCTAAAAATCTTTCCACTAGACCATGCTATATTATTTTTTGATTTGGAGGAAAAGTTGTTTTCTTTTATACAGATGAGAAGACAGAGATCCATAGTGGTAAAATGATGCCCTGTTTAGTCATTTCTCTTGTGTCCAACTCTTCATGATACCACTTAGGGTTTTCTTGACAAAGATACTGGAATGGTTTGTCATTTCCTTTTCCAGTTTATTTTATGGATAAGGAAATCAATGCTCATAGGGTTAAGTGATTTGCCCAGGATCACACATCTAATAAGGGTCAAGTCTTCCTGACTCCAGACCCAGTACTCTATCTACTTCACCACCTACCTAACCCCAAATTACTTACTACTGGCCACTACACTTTGCTTTATGGATCTGAGTTTAGAAATGAACTCTCCTGAATCTAAAGTCCTTCCCGTAAGTCCATGCAGCCTCTCCACACTGATGAAATCACAGGAAGTAGAGCCTTCAATCTCCCCCTATTGAAACCAGGGTCATAAGTAGATTTTTTTTTCCCACTCAGCTGTTAAGAAACCAGATGCATTCTCAAAAGACAATCTGACTGTGATGAGGTGAAGGAGGATGGACAATAGGTCAATTGAGTCATTCAGTCAGTGAATCAGTCAATAAGCATTTATTAAGTGGCTACTTAGTGTCAGACATTCTGCTAAGTCCTGGAGAAAGAAAGAAAGGCAAAAAACAGTCCCTCCTTTCAAGGAGCTAACAGCCCAGTGAGGGAGACAACATCTAAATAACTATCTACAAACAATATATATAGATAGAGATATAATATATTATAATATAAATCCATTAGTTGGAGATAATCAACAGAGGGAAAGTGTCATTAAAGAGGATCAGAAAAGTCTTCTCATCAAAAGTGGGATTTTAGCTAGGATTTGAAGAAAACCTGAGAGAACAAGCAATAGAGATAAGGATGAAGGGAATTCCATGAATGTTTAGAGACCAGCAAATGAAAACAGCCAGGATAGGAAGGTGGGGAGTCATGTGCAATGAATAGCAACAATGTCATTAAGTAAGCAAGGTATAAGAAAAGTGGAAGAATAGAAAGGGTACAGGTGGAGAAGGTCTGGGAATGACAAAAAAAAAAAGAACTATACATTGATCCTAGAAGTATTAGGAAGCTCCTCCATTGTGTGATAGGAAGATTTCCACAGAAGTCTATTGAATTGGAGGGTGATATCATCAGTCATTTAGGAAGATGATTGATAGCTGAGTGGAGGATGAACTGGAGCACAGATAATCTTGAAGCAGGGATTCTAACAAGCAGGTTATTGCAATAGTTCAAGGGTGAGGTGATGGGCACTTGCACCAGAGTGGTGGCAAAATACAAGGAGAGAAGTGGGTACTTGCAAGAGGTGCTATGAAGGTAAAAACTACAGGCTTTGGGAACAGATTGCTTAGGGGGAAAGTATTGGGGACAGAGTCCCAATGATGACAAATGGGTTGTGAGTCTGGATGATAGGGAGAATGCTGGTGCCTTTGATAGTAATTGGGAAGTTTGGAATCCTAGTGGGTTTTGGAGGAAAGATAATGAGTTTTTTTGACATACTGAATTTGAAGCTCCAGATATCTAATAGGCATTTGGAGATATAAGTTTGGATATTAATTAAGGCTGGATAAGTAGATCTGAGAACCATTAGCATAGCAATAATTAATGAATCCATCGCTGAGTCATATGGAAGCCTAGGCTGGTGAAGAAAGATATCCTCAGGAGCTTCAGAAGAAAGTGCCCACCCATGTTGGGGCCCTGCACAAAACACTGATTGCCTTGGACTACCTATAGCTCTCATTGTAAGTGAGAAAGGCATGAAGACCCAGAGAAAGTACAATTGCTTGTTCTGCCTCATCTTTGCTCAGAGTAGAGAAACCAGCCCCCAATGTAATGGCATTCCTGGCACACTCTTTTATTTGCTCTCTGACATCATGAATGATTGTATGGACATTAAGCAGAAACATAAAGGAGGATGCATGGTCAAAATTCTCCAGCTCTAATTGCACATAATGGTTGCAACTCTAAAAATGGAACAGGTTGTGAAAGAATTAGGCAACTTAGGAGCCAGGAAGATAATCTACATTTGGATTCTGTGAATTAGTAAGCAATCTGTCATGTTGGAGCCTTTGTGCAACCATCATTATCTTCCCCCACTCCAGAAATGCTTCAAAAACATCTTTACCCCTGGCCTTGGACCTGAAAAACACTTTCAAGCTCATCACTTCTTTGTTCTTGACACCTCTAAGATATTTGTGTGTATGTGAAGTCTGCTTCCTTAGTTCAAAGAATTCTCTAAAGTTTCCAACAGAAGGCATTTTGTCATTTACTGCTACTGGGATTCCTCTTAGATTGAAAAGACAAACTGTTCTACCAGGCTTCCAAGAAAAAGTCGGTTTACAAGTCTGTGAATATAGTCCAGCACCACCTCTATTTCCCATCTCCAGTGTACTCTAAATGTTGAAAAACACATGGGAGATTATAGAATTCTGAGGAAATTTAATGTATACACATCCATGATCTCAGTTTCCTGGTCTGTGTGAGGTACTAGTAACTGCTTATCTCACTGGAATGGTTTAAGAGTGTTCCTGACCATAAACCTGACATCTTTGACTACTTTCCAGGATAGTGATCGGGAATGTACTTGTGAAGCCACAAGGCTGACTTTTGGAAGGTGAAGTCACAGCATTTATTATTCCCTCATGATGGCCATGTGAAAGCAGAACTAAAAACTAGGGAAAGTCACTGTTGATCAAGACTGGTATGACTTTAGAGCTGCCTAAGGAAGAAGAACCCTCTGTTTAAAAAAATCATTCTTTCATCTTATTTACTAGTCCTGAAAAGTCAACATTATTTTAACTTAATGTTTCTTTCCAAACCCTCTCTGTTTTACTGTAAATGCTCTCTTGAGATAATAATTTACCTCTTAGCGAGAAAGAATTTACCATTTCTTCTCCAAGAGCCAATTTTAATTGGGAGAAAGGTTAGAAGATAATATGATACTGGGTTCTTGGTTGTGCTAGCTGGAGGTAGTGAAGGAAAACTTTCTCTACTTAACAAACTTACCCAGATCTGGCCAAATTTCTATTTGTCCTTCCTGGTAATTCAATTCCATTTAAAAAGCTTTTATTAAGCATCTACCATGTATTAGACACTAAACTTCGTCCTGGAGATTTAAAAGTAAAAATGAAAACAAGAGGTTTACATTTGATGTGCAAGAAGAGATGGTAGAAACAACAATAAAATGTAGACAAAATGAGGAAGTGGAGGGAAAGGGAACTGGTACTAATAAATGGGAGAATAAGGAAAGGTTTATATTTGAGTTGAGCCTTAAAAAGAAGATTTTTAGACAGAGCAAGTTACTAATTTCATTTAATAAATCTTGGATTTGGGTTTCAAACCTCATACTCTTAACATTGCAGCATGCTATTTTAATGCATGGTTTAGTAGAAAAATAGCTGTACTTAGAATTGCAGGAACCGAGTGTGAATCCTGTCTTTCCCATTTACAACCTGTGTGTGACGTTGGAAAAGTCATGTAATATTTGGAACCTCAGTTCCTTTATCTGAAAAAGAATGGGGCTGGACTAGAAAACCTCTAAGGTCTAGGCCTATGACCCTATGAAGAAAGGGCTGTAGCACTCAGCATCTGACAAAAGGCATCAAATTTGGAGAGCCTTTTTTTTTTTTTTTTTTGGACCATTGCCTACCATTCTCATCAAACTATTGTCTAATTAATAATTATTGACTACATTACTTGGAAAAACAATGTGGTTTATGGGCTAACAACAACAACAAAAACCCTGGTCTTATACTAAAAAAAACTTGGGGTTTAGTCCTAGCTTTAATAATTTAATAGCAAAGTGATTGTGAACTAGCCACTCTGTCACTTTCTGTTTCCTTATCTTTAAAGTAGAGATAATTATACTTGTACTACCCCCCCTCACAGGACTGCTGTGAAGAAAGCACTTTGGAAACTTTAAAAGACTATCATGACTATGGAGGCAGTATTACAATAACTATTTCTAACCATTATTCCCATAACTGGCATCCATTGCTTTTTTTCCCTTTAACTTTATAAAAGAAAGCCTTGCAGTTAGGCAGCACTGATGGATAAAGGTAGGAAGTATTCTGGCTAGATTCTTTCTGGATCTTTTTTTCCTCTTCATGCCATTCATTGTCCTGCAATCTGCCTTTCATGTGACCCATAGATCACACATATTGAGGTAGGAAACATGAAGTTTGACTGGACCAAAAGGTGATGGAGATGAAGCTATATTTTGGTCTCTATTCCCCTTACCTATTTCTACTGGCCACTTTAACCCTTCTGACCACTGGGAAAGGTTTCCATTTGTCATGATCTTTAGGTAACACGCTTACTGTGTCCTCCAGACAGAATCTTTGGATTGCTGGAATTGAGGATCCAGGCACTACAGACCGCACTGTGAAATCAATAACCTAAGTTCAACGCCAAGCAGTAATCATGGTAGGAGTAGATGGGGCATTTCTATTCCTGGGAATTTTTGTATTCAGCATTTTTCTTAGCTTGGTTGAAATGCCCTCAGACTGTATGTGATGACTACTCCTCTCTTTCAAATTTGGGCTACTCTTGGTTGAAGCTATCAGATTTAGTTTGCTGATTCCAGGATCCTTATTTGCATGTAACTTGCATAAAGTTTTCATACTATATACCAATTCTCCTAACATTCAACATGTAAAGGTGAATTTCTTAGTAAGAATGTAGGAAATTTTATTTCAATTTAAAATTTAATTAAGTTTATTATTAATTAAATTAAGATAAAATTTAATTTTGAAATACTTTTTTCCCCTAACATCATTACTGATGTTACTTTCCTCCCATGTACACAATTGAAAAAAAGCTAGGCAAAAACCAATGGGAATATCAACCCAGTTCACACCCTTACTCCCCATCTCTCTATCGAAAAGAGATTTCATACTTTTTATTCTCTGGAACCATATCACATGCTTTTTTTCCCTTTGGTAATTTTTTTCCTCCAATTACCTATAAAAACATTTTTTCGTAATCATTTTCTAATATTTTGAATTCCAAATTCTCTCTGTCCTTCCTTTCCTTTCTCCTTCCCTGAGTCTATAAGCAATTTAATATTGGTTATACATCTCATATTTTTTTAAGAGAGATAATGTAAGCTGGCAGAGGAGAAATCATATATTTTGAATAGTGCTAAGAGCCAAGGCTTTGATTTTCCCATGACCTATCCTAGTTTAACTTTTCCTAGCTTAGAATTCCTATATGTCCCCGAAGGATAGAATAAGGGAACTTCTTCTTCCAGTGTCTCTTGATGACTCTAGTACCTCTGACTGATCTTACTTAGTTTCTTTGCTTATCTTTCATTCTCATTTCTACAGCCTATGGTAATACCTTGAAGGTGACAGGAATTTGGAAAACAAGCTGCAGCAGTGATAATACTGGGGAAGGATGCCTGAAGTTGGGGACAGCTGGGGTACCTTATTGTAGGTATTCTTTCTAGTCTCCAGGGTTTGTATTCCTTTTGGGCTCCCTGCCCTGTGGCTAATTATTATCTGAGTCCCTGAGGTTGCCGAACAGAGCAAATTGAGCAGGGTCCCTGCTGAGCAATGAGCCATCAATGGTAAGATTTGTAATCTGGCAATTTGGCCGTGCCCTGTTTCTAAAGAAATGGAGGCCCTTAATTTTTCATCTGCTTCAATAGCGGCAGTAGCTACAATTTCAGATCAAAAGACGGTACAAGATTATTTCAAAATGTGAAATATGAACATTGAAGTGATTTATGGAAATAAATCATCAGACTTGGCACTAACGAGGTTTTGAGGCTCATCTTTTACCCATTCATTTTTAACCTTGCTGAATATACCGAATACCACTCAGCTCTACGAGCACGGACGTCTGCTTCTGTAGCAAGCTGTCTGCTTATAAATACTGAATCAACCTCCAAATCACATTTAATTAGACTTTGTTCAGTGCTCTCAGCTTCTAAGAAGGTAACATGCCTTTTAAGCTGCATAAACCTTTGTAATCTAAATAGGAACTGATCTGACAAGATCTTAATTAGAAGTGGGCCAGGACTTAATACCTGCCACCTGCATATGCCACCCCCAGATACCAAGAAAAAAAATGTTCTTTGCCTAAGAGAGTCATGTGAAGGTGCTGCTGGAATCTGGTCAGAGCTTATACTAGTGGAGATCCAGGGAAGACCCTTGACATTGGTAAATTTGGTGTATAATTCTTGATTGGTACCTCGATTGGTACGTGTACCTTCATGATGATGGGAAGTGAGCCCTTTATTTTTCAAGCCTTAACCAGCAAAGCAATGCTCTGGTAGATCCTGTGAAACTGCAGTGGTTTCAAATACTGTCCCAATATTTGACTCCATGCCTGTCATCTAAGGATCAGCCTAGAAAAGTTCAACAAGGCTTTTCACTAGAAAAATGGCCACAGACAATGGATGGTTATAGCCACAGCAACTCCTGAGGACTGTGTTCCAAGGGGATGGTTTCTCTTTAGTGAGAGATATAGTATAGAGGTGGAAGGAACATCTGAAATTATCCGCTCAAACCCTCTCATTTTAAGTTGAGGAATCTGAGACTTAGAAGGGTTCAGTGACTTCTCCATAGTCACACAGGTAATAAGTGACAGAAAGAGGAGTTAAACTGAGGTTCTCTGACTCCAGATTCTGCATTATTTTTATTACTCCACATAGTTGAAACCATGGGGACTTGAAGTACTAAGATATGATTATTGTTGTTATTTGTAATATAGTTCTGGGAGACAACAACATCACTCTTGCACATAGGCAGAGAGGGAAGCTACTTACCTGGAACAATAACAGCAGGGCTGTATCCAAAATATCTACTTTATCTGCCTGCCATGAATGTCTGAAAATTTACCATTAGCGATTTTATTTTTCTTTTAAAACTCTCACTTTCCATCTTAGAATCAATACTAAGTATTGATTGCAAGGCAGAAGAATGGTAAGGGCAAGGCAATTAGAGTTAAGTGGCTTGCCCAGGGTCACACAGTTAGGAAGTGCCTTAGGTTAGATTTGAACCCAGGACCTCCTATCTCTAGAGATAGCTCTCTATCTACTGAGCCACTTAGGTGCCCCTATCATTAGTGATTGATTCCAATGAATTATGGAGTATCTTACCTCCTCCTCATCTTCCCTCCCCACCATATAGCATGCTAGCATTAAGCATTATCAGTCATTTATCCTTTAATGAGACTTAGTTTGGGAGCAATTAATGAGAGGAGTTGGCATGGTGTTGGTGGTGGGGTAGTGGAGACAAACTTGACTTCTTTCACATTTTTTGCCTACAGTTAGCCAGTCTAAGATGGTATTTTATATGGGCTTTGGGGAGACATCAAAAGAAAATAATTTTGAAGCTCAGGGAATCACTGTAAAGTTTGTGCAAAATCTTAGCAATTCGCTAACAAAATTTCATGAAATGAGCTATCTCCCCTTTCTAGGACAATAAAACACATGGAATGCCCCAAATAAAGCTTGATAGCAAACAGAACAATGTAATATATAAAAGTAGGATGTTATGTGTTTAAACAGAATGGAAATGGAGTTGTCAAGTGAACATAACAAAATGGTCCTCAAATCTGCAAAAAAAATTATTTTTTAAATTATTATTCATCCTTTCCCCTGTTGGGGCAACATCTAGATTTCTTTTCAGGGGAAGACCTTATGTTTAAAAGACAATGCCTGTAACCTTTTATCATAGCAGCTAACATTTGTCTAATGTTTTAAGGTTTGCAAAGCACTTTATTATCTTATTTGATCCTCACAATAGCCTGGAGAGGTATGTGCTATTATTCTAGCCAATAACAACATAAAGTTACTGGTAAAGTTAGGAATAATCTATAATACAGGATCTTAGAAACTCTCTTCTCCCCTTATATCTTATATCTCTATAGCTATGTTTAATGATAATACTTTATAATTTCATTCCCTTCTGTCTTGGTCCCACCCAGTCTATTGGATTTTAAATTCCATTGCTCCCTAGTCTAATGTCTATTCAAGTCCAGTTCATTCTCCAAGCAAAGTCACTCTATCTTCCAGTGTCTTTCTTCACACTTTTCTCTCTAGTTGGAATGTTCTTAAGATCTTCTCAGGGCTATTGCAAAGAATTAATGATGACTTTTGGGACATCATCATCATTATCATTGCAGCTCTATTTGTATAATGATTTAAAGCTTGCACAGCACTTTATTGTCTTGCTTCTTATAACAATAGCCCTGAGAGGTACGTGTTCTTATTAACCACAGTTTACAGATGAAAAACCTGAGTCAGAGAGAAGTTGAATGACTTGTCCAGAGTCACATAGCTAATCAATGTTTGAGGCTTAATTTGAACTCAGGCCTTTTTGACTCCCAGTACAGCTATCTCTAGAAAGGTATAAAAGTTGACAGTTTAGGCCTTACTAATGTCCCTTTTCCCTCAGTGTTTGTGAAACATTTAGACATCACTCCACTGTTTGTGGCCTTCATTATCTTCTGTGTCTATTGCTTTTTCTTTGTTGCATTTGTGATAGTCTACTTTAGTACAAATTAAATTATAAAGCTTTTGAGGGCAGAGAGTACAAGCCATGTACTTCTCTATTTCTCAGTTCACTTAGCACATTGTAAAATCACATACAATAGTAAGCACTCAACAATTTGTTGGTTGATTGACTTGTACTATCTCTCACACAGTCCCTCTGAGAGCCTTCTGGTTCCCTAGAATGGCTATGGGGACATTTCTTTAAATTACTGTCTTTTACACTGAGACATGTTAGTGTGACCTATATTACTAATATATGAAAAATATGAAAAAGCTATAGCTCTTTTCTGGAAATTCATAATCCCTAGATATCAAACCCTCTACAAACATGCTCTTTAGCCAACCTTAGCATATTTTCAGTGTCACAGTCAGGAAAGCATGGGAAAACTTGGAACATATTTTATAGACAGGGTTAATCTGGTTTGGTTGGAGAGGGTAGGTTGAGGTGACAATGTACAAGATCTTAAATGCCAGGTTTTGGGCAAGGAAAGCCATTAAAGGTTTTTGAACATCAAAGTGGCAAGACCTGGGGTAAATGCGAGATATATGGATTAAAGAGAGATTGGAGGAAGAGAGCCTCTTGTTTCCAAGAGAAAACAAAGACTTTAAGGTTTGTGCCAATGAGAATGGAAAAGAAAGGACATTTAGAAAGAACTGACAGCACTTATAAGTATCTCAACTCTTAGAAGAGAAAAGGAGTCAAGGTAATTCTGAGGTTTCTCTTGATGTCAATTTGATTGATACAAATATAGATGTCAGGAAGAAGTTGTAAGATCAGTTTGGATCATGTTATATTTGAAAGATATCTAGCCAGAGATGTCTCATTTGAAATGTAGATCCTGGCGCAAAGGATAGAAATCAGGGATAGACTTAAATATTAGAGTGGGCTATCACTCATGTATAGATGTGAAACCATTGTTTAGCTTTAGCAATTAAAAAGAGAAGTAATGAAGAATGTAGAAAGAGAAGAAGACAGATATGATGGGGAACGCAAACATTTAAGACATAAGAAAGGAATCAGAAAGAAGAAAGAAAAAGAAAGTAGAAGAGGTAGGATGACAACTGATATATTGCAAGATAATAGAAGGCAAGAGGAGTTAGATTATGAGGAAAAAGGAGGCATCCAATAGTGTCAAAAATACAGATATATTCAGGAGAATGAGAACTGAGAAAAGGCCATTGGATTAGATGGTAATGAATTTTGAGAAAGGAGTTTCAGTAGAGTGGTTGGGATATAAAGCAGACTGTAAAGTGCTGAGGAGGGTGAGAAAACAGAAATATGAAGGGTAGACTATTTTTTTTAGGTCTCTGGAAGAGAAAGGTCTAAAGATGAGAGCCAGGGGCAGCTGGGAAGCTCAGTGGATTGAGAGCCAGGCCTAGAGACAAGAGGTCCTAGGTTCAAATCTGGCCTCAGACACTTCTTAACTATGTGTCCCTGGGCAAGTCACTTAACCCTCATTACCTAGCCCTTACCACTCTCCTGCCTTGGAACCAATACACGGTATTGATTCCAAGATGGAAGGTAAGGGTTTAAAAAATAAATAGCAAACATTTCTTCAAAAGAAAAATTACAAACTATTAATAATAGGAAATATTGCTCTAATGAAAAATAAGATGGACAAAATTAAAATAGCTCTGAGAATTTACCTTATACATAGCAAATTGACAAAAAACCCAAAATGTGTATCTAGTAATTGTTGGAAAGATCCCATGAAGACTGGTATACTAATACACTTGGTGGAATTGAGAATTGGTCTCAACATATTAGAAAACAACTTGGAAATAGGCAAAAAAAAAATGTCAGTAAGTTGTTCACACCCATTGCCTGAGAGATTGCAGTGTTAGGCATCTTACCCTAAGCTAATTCCCCATTGTTTGGGGAATGATTAAACACATTGTGACATATAAATTAATAAAAATTTTGCAATATAAAAAAGTTGTATATGAGCAATTCTGACAAATATTGTAAGATATATTATGAACTGATGCCCTGAAGTATGTAAAACTGGGAAACCAATATTACACAATCACTACAACAATCACCCATTCCAACAATAATGACAAGAATAATAAAATTAAACTCAACCCTTTATAATTATAATGACCAATCTTAGCCTCAATGGAATGAGCAAAAGATTTTTTTCTGTGGAGAGTCATAGTACTATGGATGTGCAATGCTGCATATGCTGTTATAAAGGCTTAATGAATTGGCTGATGTTTAATTTTTCCCCTTTGTTATAAGAGTAATCTCATGGGTAAGAAGTGGGAGGGGGCAGTTAAAGGATCAAAAAAAAAGAAGGAAAACAGCAGGAGGAGGAATATTATGAGTGGTCAGTGCAATTATTATTATTATTTTTTGCCAATTTGATTGCCAAGTAATCAAATACATGATAAATAATGATTCATGAAAGATGAGTTTTTTTTCTTCTTTTTTCTTTTAGTACCTGGTTTTCTCCTCTGGAAACAGGGCTTGTGATTCCTAATATATAGCTATCTATATGTTTTAATGACATGATATATGTAAAGCACTTTAGCATTTACTGTTATTTTTTTTATTTCTCTTGCTTTCTCTGCAAACAGTGATTCATTTAGCTGAATCCTTGTCGAGCTACTTGGGCTCAAATTGAGATGCAAATGCACTCAGCTATTTCTTCTTCTAAAGTGGGAAGAAGGTGCTGAAAAAGACAGCTTAGTTTCCTTCTAGCAGTTAGTGCAGATATACAAACCCTGTGACATCAAAAATAAAACTCCCTCCCTCTGGAAAAGAAGGAGCACGTAATTATACTTGCATCTCAGAAGAGCAGAGATCAAAGAGATTAGGTAACTGCAGCTGGCATTTTGATTTCAGTTCTGAGTACTTACATCTCTGCTCATCCATTGCTTATGTATGATGCTTTTACCCGGAAGTAGCTGTCACCTTAGGGAATGTTTCTTTTTCCTTTACACAAGGGAAAGGCATGTCCTACTTAGAGGTGAGAAGATGGAAAGTATCATTAGGGTTGCTAAAGGACTGATACCTAAGAATGCTTTCTATTCATTAGATGAGATGTTGTCACTCTTACATGGGAATATTTTCCTTGCAAGAAGTCAAGAAATACATCAGTGCACACTTTAGAAATGGCAGAGATAAATGAAGTTGCATTTACCTTATTGGTTTGTAGTAAATGACTTCAGGAAATTAATTACATTAGTGGATGGTATCATCAAGTCACAAATGCTCAGATTTGGACAAGACCTCAGCAAATATCTAGTCTAATTCTTAGATACAATAAAAATTCCTTCTATAATTTGCCTGACAAATATCCATTTAACCTAAACACGAAGACTTCTAATGAGATGGGAATATATTCTCTCCTGGAGCAGGCAGCCAATGCAACATGTAGATAGCTTTATTTCTTAGGAAGGTTTTCCTGACTGAATTAAATAGACCTGTTTTTTTGGAGATATGAGTACTCCCTCCAGAGATTCACATCATAAACCTTCTTGTTCATTGTGTCTGAAAACTTGGTCATATCATCCCATAAAGTTGTTATAATAGTCTACTCAATGTCAGGAATGGAGTTTTCTTTCCAATCGTCTTTTAACATAACAAATTCTCTTTCTCTGTATTTCTGTCTCTTTTCTATCTCCCTTCTTCTATCTAGACTATTTGTTAATGCATCCCTTACTCCATTTCTGCTTTGTTTTTCCTTACATTTAATGTGTCGCATCTCTCCATTGACTATTGAAAACAATAAATGCAAGTAGTTAGAAAATAGATCACAGCAGTTGGGGAAATCAGGAAAGGCTTCATGCTTAAGTTATGTCTAGAAAAATGATAGGTAGCTAGCTAGATATCTGAGGTAGATGTGAGATTGTAGTACATTCCTTTTATATGGGACAATCAATTCAAAGTTATGAAGACAAAAGATGAAACATTATGTGTAAGGAAAAGAGGGAAAAACAATGCAAGTTGGATAGTCTGCAAGATGAGTGAGTTATGGGAAATTATAAAGTCTATTTTTGATATGCTGATTTGGAATTTGAGATAATCAATTTGAAATATCTGATATGCAATGGTAAGACAGGAGGGAGAAGAACCAGGAAACAACAGTGTCATGAAATCCAAAAGAAGAGAGCATTTACAGGAAAAGGTGGTTAATCAGTTAAATGAAGGGGATTGATGAGGACCAACAGATTTGGCAATTACTAGATCACTGTTAACTTTTTAAAAGCAGATCACAAAGGGCTTAGGAGTGAAAGAAGAGAAAGTAGAGACAATGAGTGTGGACAATAATGTTGGACATATTTAAGGCAATTTTTTTCACTTTTTTTGATTCAGTAAACATTAATCACTGTAAGATCTTAACTTCTCTACTTCTTTTAGTTACTTGTAGATGGTAAGCATGTGGTTTATTATAGAATATTGTTTACTGAAGCCTGTCTATTTTCTTCTAATCCCTTATTAAAGATGGCCTTATTGCATTTCCCATAAACAATTTTCAATGAAAAAATTAGTTGATTATGAAAGTAGGTATTATGGGCTGGTAGTTATTGATATTTTCTCATTCCTTTAAGACCTAAGATTTTTTTCTCCTATGTTTAATGTGTCCCTTCTTTCAAATGTCATCAAATGCCACTGAAATTCTTTCAATAGAGAATTGATCCACTAATGATCCTAAAATAGCATGGTGTACAGAAAATACCTCTTCTACGAACACCTGGTCTAGTTTAATCACTTTTCCTGCCTTGATCTCTTTAGACATTTCCATCTTCTGTAAAAGTATACCTGGGACTGTGATGTTAAAGTCCAAAAGAGGTGCTTCTGTTTTTCTTAATAGAGAAAATATCTTGTTTCTCTCTTTTCTGCCTCTGTATCTCTCAAATATATATATGTATACACATACATATATATATACATGTTTTTGTGTGTGTATATATACATAAATATATATAGGTGTTGATATTTGTAACCATTTTTTCTTCCAGATGAATTTTATTATTTTTCTACCTCTATAAAATAAATTTGGGCAGTTAGATTGATTTGGCACTGAATAAGCAAACTAATTTAGATAGAATTGTCATTTTGTTACATTGAATTGTGCATCACAGCAGTGTACTAAACTCAGTATCCACAAAGGGTTCCCTTTGCTCTTTCTGACTAGTTGTCTGAACCCTCACAGGCTCTGTAGACTGAGAGCTCTGGAAGCTAATGCTACTGCTCTAGTAGCCACCTCTAAGACCTGCTGCTAGTGTTGTTACAGTCTGTATTGGTCTTTGGCTGACCACCACCTGGGTGGCCTCCCCACAATCGCCTAAATTATCTAGGGCAGCAAAAATATCTTAACCTTATCTTTTGTTGACTTTACCATTTCAGTATTTGATTTAAGGAATTATTTTAAAGTTATTTGAACTGGAATATTGGGAGAATTCAGCTGAGTTGCTGCCTTTACATATTGACTTCCATCATTTTCTTCCTCAATTCATTCTTTAAATTTATTTTTCAGACTATTACTTCTTGCTGCTTTATGAAATGATGCTATTAACAATCATCTACCATACATTTGCTGAAGATTTTACTAACAAGTTTATATTCTAAACCAGCATGACTTTTGATTTCCGTATCTCTCATTTTGGCAAGTAAATCAAGTATTTGCTGATTAAGGTAGCTTTTTGTTACTCTTCACATCCTTCTCATGAAAATTGACTTACACTGGATAAAGTTTTATGTAAAACTATTACAGCTTGGATTGATGTACTTTCTTCTGTCCATTTTATGTTTTGGCGTATCAGTAATAAGTGTAAATTGTTTACATTGGAATGGTTTTGAATTTTTCATCATATCTTCTCATTTTTATTTCTTTTATAGCTTTATTGTTATTTCAATCTTTGTTTTAACAAATTAGTGGTCAGATAATACATTGACATCTGATTTAGGAATGACTCCATTACATGTAATCAAACATTTCCTTTCTTAAAATATAACCCATTTTGACTTTTATTGTGTTTTGTGTCATTTGCCATATTCAGGTATAACTAATTATTTCCCCAACATTAAATAAGCATTTAAGTTCAAACTAAGGTTCTCAAATATGTTCAGATATTTAAGAAAGCTCAATGAAAATTATATACCATACTTGCTACTTAGAGTTGGCTTTCAAGTTAGAGTTCAACCCTGGTCTGACACATGCTAACTATATGACCCCAAGTGGGTTACCCCACTTCTCAGTTCTTAAGATGTTTTTAGGAAAACAAGTTGTACAGATGGTATCAACTTGCATTAGAAGATAGAGTTTTGAGACACTGAAGTTCCTTATGTCGATTCCAGCTACTGAACTAGGCACTGGAGAGAGACAGAGGCAGAGAAAGAGACAAAGTCAGAGAGAATGAAATAGTCCCTGTTTTCATTCTATTTTTTGTAAGAATATTTTCATAAAGTGTTAACATGAGGCTCCTGTGTAGTCCACAAAACTTTTTCCTTTTATCATTCTTTATTCCTCAACCCTATTTCCAATATGTTCTCTTATTTTGTCTCTTTCTAACTTACAATGATGTCAAGAGGTATAAAAGTTAATATAATATGAAGGGATTTGTGTAGCATTTCTCCACCTCATGGTCCTCTGTTCCAGTAGCATATGCTACTATTACTTTCTTTTTTTAAATCTTTTTTTAAACCCTTCTGTGTATTGGCTTCTAGGTGGAAGAGTGGTAAGGGTGAGCAATGGGGGTCAAGTGACTTGCCCAGGGTCACACAACTGGGAAGTGTCTGAGGCCAGATTTGAACCTACGACCTCCCATCTCTAGGCCTGATTCTCAATCCACTGAGCTACCCAGCTGCCCTACTATTACTTTCATAGTGGAATTTCTTCAAATATTTTTCACGAGCCACAAAATATTTATTAATCAAGTTTTTTTTAAACCCTTACCTTCCATCTTAGAATCAATAGTGTCTATTGGTTCTAAGGCAGAAGAGTGGAAAGGGCAAGGCAATGGGGGTTAAGTGACTTGCCCAGGGTCACACAGTTAGGAAGTATCTGAGGCCAGATTTGAAAGCAGGATCTCCCATCTCTGGGGTTGGCTCTTAGTCCACTGAGCCACCCAGATGCTCCCTAGTAATCAAGTTTCATAAAATTATGGTTCTTGTTGCCTTTTGGGCACAAAATGAAATAAATTCTTCCAGTCTCTTTATTTTCCTCTCCATGAG
Organism: Gracilinanus agilis; assembly: GCF_016433145.1. Classification (NCBI taxonomy): domain Eukaryota; kingdom Metazoa; phylum Chordata; class Mammalia; order Didelphimorphia; family Didelphidae; genus Gracilinanus; species Gracilinanus agilis. The sequence goes on along the minus strand of NC_058131.1, from coordinate 397,933,080 downwards.
TCTGTGAACCATCCTTCCAAAGTGTTGGTACCCCTTCCTCTTGTCTTCAGGTTTTATTCATAACAATAATGTCAAGATTGATAACATGAAGTTCTTTCAGCAGTATGTTCATTTAGCCATCGGACAAGTATCTGCCATTTAGAATACCAAATAGCTAAGTTAATATTTATAGATATTGCACAAAATTGCAGTTCTTAGAACTCTGCCCACTTTCCTATTATTCTTCTGTCTTCACTACAGAAGAAGAGGACTTTGGACTACAGGGTAGTGGTGGTCATTTTATATTTTTCCGTGTTTTGTGTACCGTTATGGCCACAGAATTACTTAACAAGTGGCCAGCCTGCTTTCCATATTTTAACTGGTCAGAACTACTGGTATAGATTTTTAAAGGACCCAGGGTAAGCACCTTCCAGTGGAATAGGACTACTTGAAAATTTGTTGTTTAAATGATCAAGCTCATATTTTCCTCTTTGAAACTTCCCATTTATTGCTTCTAGTTTTACCCTTAGGTGAATCAGAACAATTTGTATTGTTCTTTCAGCAAAAATTCCCAAATTCTACCATGCAAGCCTTCCTTTTTGTCAAAACCTAGGAGTATGTGCTCTTCTTGTTGAGGGAACCATTAGTTTCCTAAACATTGGAGTTTGCATCTCCGGAGTAATGCTTGCCCCTCTAGTCTTCCTTACCATCCCCTCTGCATATCCATTCAGTTACTGAGTGTAACTCATTCTCTTTCCACATCTTTTCTTGCAATTCACTTTACTTCACTCACAAAGCTACAAACCTAGTTAAGGCCTTAATCACTTGACTGAACTTCTGTAATAGTCATTTAATTGCTCTTCTTATTTCTCTCTTTTCGAAAGCATTCTCCACTCAACTGCTGAAATGATATTGCTGATATTGCTGAGACTAAGGGCTGTGTGTGTTGTTCTGCTTCTCAAGAAGCTCCTTTTTTGGCTCTGGGATCCTTTGTCCTCTGATAGTTCTTTAAAGCCCTTCACCATCTGACTCAGACTTGTCTTGCTAGACTGTTTTCATATTATACTTCTCATGAAGATTGTTTTTCAAATTGTATTTATTTTTTCTCAATTACTTGTAAATTTTTTATCATTCAGTAAAAATTTGAATTCCAAATTCCCTCTATCTTTGCTATCCACACTCCTTTAGACAGTAAATAATTTTATCTAGATACATATGCAGTCATATAAAACATATTTCCATATTAGCCATGTTGCAAAAGAAAATAGACCAAAAGAAAAAGAAAAAGAAAAAGAAAGTAACATATGTGATGTTTCATAAGTTATGTTTAGGAAGTATTTAAATGGTATTCCCCTTTAATGATACACTACCTGTCTCTTAGGGGCCTACAACAAGTTATACCTCCTGCTCCCTTCTTCACCTCCCCCTCTTAGATTTCCAAGCTTCTTTCAAGGCTCAGTATATATTCGAAGACTTTCTTGATCTTCTTATTTGTCAACATTTTGTAGCAAAGTTTTTGAATGTGCATATCATTCCTTCCCAACCAAATGTATGCTTCTTGAGAGCTGGGGCTATTTCATTTTTGTCTTTTTATCTCCATTACCTAATATACTGGGCACATATTAGGTGCTTAATAAAATGTGGTTGAATGATGAATGAATGGTCTATGTATGACTTATGTAAAATAAATTTGTTTAATTCAGTTGACTGAATTTGGAGATTGCTTCATTTTGCATGTTTTTTGTTTCTTCCATATGGGAAGGAATCTAGATTATGCAATGTATAGAATACTGAGCTTGGAGTCAGGAAGACCTGAGTTCAAATTTAGTTTTGGATACTTCCTGACAGTGTGACCTTGGGCAAGTTATTTAGCCTCTGTTTGACTCAGTTCCCTAAACTTTAAAATGGAGATAATGTAAGGATGAAGGGTAAAGGAAACAATTCTTGGGGGGTGGGGACAGCCTTCCCTCCAACCTCTGAGGGCCAGCACACCTTCCCTGGTCACCCACCATCTGGGTGTAACCCCCTTCAAGTCCCCTAGTATTAGTGGCTCCATGAGAGTGGGAAGAGAGAATTACCACACTGACCCATCTCTCTTTCTCCCTAGATCCCTTTCGCTCTGGACCATTAATACAGATAATAATAATATCTACCTTGCAGGGTTCTCTTGAGGATCAATTGAGATAATATTGGCAAAGTCCTTAGCACAATTTTTGGCATAGAGTAGTCCGTCTTTATTTCCTTCTTTAGAAGTGAGACATTGGCCAACTTGATCCAGTTGACAAACATAGAAATAGTCATATTCAAGATGTGTCACCATGTGAACCACATAGGGCGTATCTCTTTTGGAAGGCTATGAAGGAAAAGTGGGCACCAAGAGTTATTTTGTCATGTGTCCAATTATGCCATTGTTTGAAATATGCTAGAGGATAGAGAGACAAATTGGCTTAAGAAGGTTGTACACTGATCCATTTTTTTGTTTGATAGATGGACTATTGGAGAAAGGTCTAGATTATCTGAATTGTTCTTTTTTCAGGGACAAACTATAGCCAGTAGCAGAGGAGAAAAGTCAATATTCTAACCCCCCAAATTGGGGAAGATGTGGTAACTTTAGTTTAAGACCCAGCAAAATAGTTCTTAGTAAATTAGAGGACTCCATTTTCCCATTGGATCCCATGTTTAGAGATGGAAAAGACCTTAGAGATTATCTGGTCCAACCCCTCCTTTCCCAGATGAGGAACTCAGACTCAGTGTGGCTAAGTGATTTTTCCACTGTCTCATCTTGTAGATATCTGAGTTGGTACTTGCACCCTTGTCTTCCTGACTTCAGTCTGAGAATATTATGAACTATAGACAATAGATTTAGGGAGTCACCTATTCTAATCATATCACTTTACAGGTGAGAAAATTGGAACCAAGGGAAGATGAGTGCCTTGTGCCAGGTGACACAGTTATTACGAGGAACAGCTGGCATCTGAATCCAGATCTTATGACACAGAATCTTGAACTCTGCACTGTATCTGTGTACTGCCTACAGTACTACCCATTTGACATTTCATCATATTCCTCCTTAATTGTGTTTTAACCATTTTGTGTCTCCCTTCTTGGATTGCAAGCCACTCCATAGTAAGGCCAGCAAGAGTACTGATCACATTGCAAGCACAGAACAAATATTTGTAGAAATGGATTGAAAGTGTGACTTGCTACTTTAGATGTTTACTGTGTTTCAGGGCTGTGGGCTTTGATTGCAAATGGAATTTCCTCTCAGACAGCTTCTTACAGTGCAGGTTATGAGTCCTCTTCACTGCAAGTACTTTCAGGATGTTTACTGAGGAGCCATTTCCTCTTGCCACCTGTGAGAAGGTACAGGGAGGAGGTGGCTTTATGGCCTCCGACAGTCTATTGAAACCAACTCCTCAATGGAGCTAAATTCTCACAAGTGGCTCATCATTATCTGCTTTCATGTAGAGAATGGCAAAGATCTGTCATGACTCAGGAAAATAGACTGACTTAAAAGGCCATTTTGCATTTTTTCACATCAGAAGGAGAAGTGAAAAGAGTGCTAAGTTTTTAGTCAAAGCATCTAGGTTCAAATAGCAATTCTGTTCCTTACTATCTGGTGACCTTGGGCGAACTCATTAATCTCTTTGACTTGTTTCCTTAACTGTCAATGGAAGAGGCTGGGAGTAAGTGATCTTTAAGGTCCTTTTCAGCTCCAAATCCTATGACTCTATCTCACTGCTTCATTTCTGGTGAAATTCAGGTTCACAATACTGTCAGTACTAATCAGGCCATCATAGTCTCACACAGAATAATATGATAACTGACATTTATAGAATACTTTAAGACTCCTTTCAAGGCCCACTTCAAATACCTTTCTTTAATTATCTCCATTTTTTTCTACGCACACATATATTTATTTGTGTGTGTATGTGTATCTATCTATCTATCTATCCATCTATCTATATCTATCTATCTATCTATCTATCTATCTATCTATCTATCTATCTATCTATCTATCTATCTATCTATATCTACATATCTATATCTATATCTATCTATATATCTATATCTATATCTATATCTATCTATCTATCTATCTATCTATCTATCTATATATATATATATATATATATATATAGAGAGAGAGAGAGAGAGAGAGAGAGAAAGAGAGAGAGAGAGTTTGTGCATAGGCATTTGTGTGTTGTCTTCCCAATTAGACTAAGATCTTTGAGATAAGAGAATATTTTTAGCCTTCCTTTGTATCTCTATGACTTAGCACAGTGCTTGACTAAATAAATCCTTGTTTACTTAGCTTAACTGAAGTCCCATTTCCTCTGTGAGGCCTTTCCTGATTCATCCAGTTGTCAGCACTCCACTCCAAATAATTTTATAATTGTCTTTGAATTTATTTTGTGCTAAAATCTCTGTTCATAGTGTTCCTCCACAGTAGAATGCTATCTCTTTGAGGGAAGGAACTATTTATAGTTTTTCTTATCCCCTACAGTCAAGTATAGTGCCTGGCCCTGATTAAACCTTTAATAAATAGTGATTGAATTGAAGTGAATTAAAATGGGCCTTCTCTCACTATAAGATTATTAATAATTATATTTATTTCCATGTAATCCTAAATATCTATGTACATATATATTTATTTAACATGTGCTTATATGTATTTTTTTACCTGCATTGGTCCTGTCTATTCAACAATACTGTGAGGTTTTTTTTAATTAATCCTTACCTTATGTCTTGGAATTAATACTAAGTATTGGTTCCAAGGCAGAAGAATGGTAAGGGCTGGGCAATTAGAGTTAAGGGTTATATAGTTAGGAAATATCTAAGACTTGATTTAAACCCAGAAGCTCCCAACTTCAGGCCTGGCTCCTATCCACCGAGTCACCTAGCTGCCCCTAGATTGTGAGTGTTTTAAGGACAGTGCATCTGTCATCTCTTCTCTTTGTATACCACCATGTCCACAGAACTTGGTTCTGCCTACAACCCATGCCTCATCAGGATTGTCTGTTACCTAAGCTGGAAGAAGAATTATTAATTAAGAAAATTTGGAGTCAAAATACATGGACTTGCTGCCTGTTTCTATCTTTTGCTAGGTGTGTGACCTTGAGCAGCTGAGAGTCTGATTTCTGGATCCTCAATTTGTTAAGTAGCATCAGTGTCATCATCACTCATATGTATGTAATATTATGAGGTTTTCATATACTGAATCCAGTTTTAGTCTCATAACATTCTTTTCATACATTATAATTTTACAGACAAGGAAGCCAAGCTACAGAGTGGTGAAGTGATTTGCTCATGGTTCATTAGTGGTGTGCCATTACAGAGAAGACCAACTAAGATGATGCCTTGCCTCTTACTTCACTTAGATGGTTCAAGGTGGAGTTGGGAGAGCAATGTTTAGAGCAAGTCAAGCCTGGAGATTGGAAGACATGAGCTCAAATTTGGCAACAGACACACACTAACTGGATGACCATGGGGAAGTCATTTAACTTCCATTTGCCTCAGCTTACTCATCTGTAAAATGGGAATAATTGTATCTGCCTCAGAGAGGTATTATGAGGACCAAATGAGATAATATCTGAAAAGCACTTACTGCCTGGTCCATAATAAAGGCTATACAAATCCTAGTTATTATTATTATATCAGTTGAGATAAGAGGCACAATGAATATTGGCATTTTAGGTGCTTTAAAGTAGGTACTATGTCTATATGAATTTTCTACAAGAGAGGTTTTGAATATGCGGTTAGCAGGTCATATGCCACAATCCTCCTGAGGATTGCCCAAGTCAGGTTAAAATGTAATTAGGAAATATGTAACAAAATAAAAACACAATAAAACATAGATAGAATTACATTTTTAAACTAAGTCCATATGTGACCCTCTGGGATCCTTTGTATAATTTAGTGGTTTCTATTTGAGTTAGATACTACTGGTCTGTCCTACTGCATACAAAGTAAGTATATGATAAATGCTTGAGAAGTCTCCATTGAACTCTGGGGTTTTAATTTTTTCTTTTTTTTCATTTTAATATTTTATGTTTTAGAAAAACTTTCCATTGTTACATGATTCATGTTTTTACTTTCCCCTTCACCTCCCCCACCCCCATAGCTGACGTGCATTTCCCCTGGTTTTAACATGTGTCATCAATCAAGACTTATTTCCATATTATTGGTAGTTGCATTGATGTGGTTGTTCTGAGTCTACATCTCTGGGGTTTTAATTTTGAAAATTGTTGATTTTGTGATACTAGTGTTACTTTTTTCTCCATTTGGGACATATTTATATAGGACTACCTGACAGGCAACCTGCCCTAAAGCAAGGAGTTTGTTTATGAGTTGAAGTGGAACTACTGGATTTGTAATCAGAAGTAATCAGTCTGCATCTTGTCTCTCTTACTTACTGTGGACGCATGCGTGTGTGTGTGTGTGTGCATGTGTTTGTGTGTGTGTGTGTGTGTGTGTGTGTGTATTGTTGTTGTTGTTTGGCCATTTTCATCCTGACTCTTTGTGACCCTATTTGAGTTTTTCTTGGAAAAGATATATTGGAGTAGTTTGCCATGCCCTTCTCTAGCTCATTTTACAGATGAGGAACTTGAGGCAAACAGAGTTAAGTGACCTGCTAGGATATACAACTAGTGTCTGAGGCCAAATTTGAATTAGGGAAGATGAGTCTTCCTGACTCCAAGCCAACCACTCTTTCCCCTGCTCTGTATGAATGTGTGTATGTGTGTGTGTGGGGTGATGGGCTGTATTGTGTGTGCCTGACCTTTGACAAATCAATTTCTATGTCTGAGCCTCCATTTCTCTATCTGTAAAATAAGGGAAATGGACTGGCTGATGTCCAAATTATCTTTCAGTAGTAAATTCTGTAACAATAGCTGACATCTTTATGTATGGCCATAAGATTTACAGAGTACCATATACAAGTGATTTGACTTGGTGCTCAAAATTCTGAGGTACATAATACAGATACCATCCCAGTTTTTCAAATGATCATGGTATTGAATTGGAAAGGACCTTGAAAGACATTTTTTCCAAATCCCTCAATTTGCACATGAGAAATAGTCTTAGACAATATAGGTGACCTGCTTGGAGTCAGGCAACTGGTACACATAAAGGAAATAGGAGTGTAAAGATTTGAATCAGATTCCCTGACTCCAAATAAACTGCTTTTTCAACTGTCCCACAGAAAGTAAAGTTTGGAGAAGTTAAGTAACTTACCTCTGTCTACTCATCTAGTAAATGCCAGAGGTGGAATTCAAACCCTTGTCTCTTTTGACTCCAGGGAAAAAATCATGCAGACACAGAACTCAATTTACCTTAACTTATAGACTCTGGAAACCATTTATTTTCTCAAATAAAACCTTAAAATGTGACTTTTATGTCTATGTATGAAGCTACTATACATAGAGCTCCAGATATAAATTATCTTTCAGTATAGGAAATTTAGGCTTAAAGGTATCAAAGGTTAAGAGCAAACTTCTTAAATTGTGTGTGTGTGTGTGTGTGTGTGTGTGTGTGTGTGTGTGTGTGTGTGTGTGATGGACCTCTTTGCTCTTTGGGAGACTAGTTAAACAGATGGCCCCTTTTTAATAGCAGAATATTTTTAATGCATAAAACAAAATACAAAGGGACCAATTATAAACATTAAAGACTTTAAGGTTTGCAAAGCAGTGTGCAAGTTATCTCATTTGATCTCCATAACCCTGTGAGATAGATGCTGTTATTACCCCCCAATTTAGAAAGGAGGAAATTGAGGATGAGATGATTTTAATGATCTATTTTCAGTTACCCAACTCTGAGGTGGAATTCGAACTCAGGACTTCCAGACTCTAAATCCAGGGCATTTACCCATTGTGCCACCTAGCCAGCTGTTCAATATTGCTAATTATATTGAAGTACAATAACTAAAACAGTTCAAGGATCTCAAGTTATGAACTCTTGCTTTAGAGGAAAATTATAAAGCTTTCCAGTAACTCAAGGAATTACTTCTTGAATGATTCAATCACTTGAAATCATAGAACAGCTAGTGCTCAGAATCAGGGCTGAAAGAGACCATCTCTGAATTTTTATTCATTCTCCTATCTCTATCTGAATAATATCTAATTAATCAACAAAATTTATTAAATAACTACTTTGGATTCTGAAATTGCATAGAGAAAAGCAAAACTGTTTTTGTCCTCATTGAGTCTATATTCTACTGAAGGAGATATGTTCATATTTTTATAGAATAGAATAGATATAAAGTAACGTGTCCTGCTCCTAAACTGAATAAGAGAAGAGAATATATCCTTCACTAAGAGATGAAAGTATATGAATTCAGCTTTAAGTAGTTTTTTGTGGTGTGTGTTTTTTTTCCCCTCACACCCTTACTTTCTGGCTTAGAATTGATACTAAATATTGGTTCTAAGGCAGAAGAGCAGTTAAAGGTTAGGCAGTTGGGATTAAATGACTTGCCCAGGTTAATCAACTATAAGTGCCTTAACTATTATCAACAAAGCAAGGATCCAGGACAACTCCAAGAGACTAATGGGGAAAAGGGATATCCACTACCATAGAAGGAATAGATGGAGTCTGAATACAGATTGAAACATACCATTCTTCACTTATTTCCTCCACGAGTTTGTCTCTAATATAAGCAATATGTATCTTGTTTTATGTGGAAATATGTATTATATGGTAACAATGTACAATCTTTATCATATTACCTGCCTTCTTGTGGAAGAGGGAGAGGTGGGAGGGAGAGAGAGAACATAAAATACAAAATATCAGAAAATGAATATAAAGACTTATATTGACAAGTAGAAAAAAAATTAAATAAATGCAACAACAACAAAAAAATAGTGACTCACCTAGGGTCACACAGCTAGGAAGTGTCTAAAGCCAAAGTTGAACCCAGGACCTCGTGATTGTTTTAAAATGTGTTTTTACCTACTTCCTCCTATTTCCCTGAACAGTTTTTAGGCGTGGAGCACCACCTCTTACTTATCACCTACCGCTTCATTTTTTTATCTTATAGAAATTTGGCTATAATGAATATAAAATACAACCTTGGATGAAAAATTTAATGGGGTGAGATAAAGATTTTCTACTGGCATGAAGTGACTTGTCTTTTGCCCCTAAATGACAATAACAGAGGCACTACCACACCTCACATCTCAATCTTCTGCTGACCCAAATTGCTATGTTGTGCAAGCATTACTAAGTTCCTGTTTCTGAGCCTTCATCACTTTGGATGCACTTTCTACTTCAAATATAGAATAGCACCCTTCCTGTTGCAAATGGTTACCTCCTAGTCTGTTACGTTTTTCTGAGCCTTAGTGGTAAAACATTTATTGCTTGATATTTAGATTAAGGGAACAAGATTTTGATTACTCTGAAATGAACACAAATCTCAGAGGTCGAACCAATCTTCTAAATTCTTTAATCTCTTTCATTTCAACTATTTGGTTTCCCCCACACCTATTCTGAGAACAAAAGAACACCCCCCCAAAAATCTACAAACAAAATCATTTCATGAAACCAAATTAAAAATCTCTTTCCCTGCTTCTGAGTCCAAGTCTTCCTTTGGCAATGATTATTACGCATAGGTAAGACAAGAGTGAAGTCTGGGGCCTCTGCACCTGCAAATCTTGAATTTCTGCCATGGCTGTGGGTTTTCCAGAAGAAAAAAAAAAGAAAAGCGATTCCAAAGGCAGGTTGCAGATAAATTTTTTGGTCTTGTCATATGTTATTTTCTCTCAGCCTGAATCAGTGTACTTGGAAGAGACAGGGGGTTTCTGGGCCTTTGTCAAAGCCCACTGGAAGCCCATGGGCGTCTCAAGATCCAAGAAGAATAATGCTGCTACTTTCACAGGTTATAGCATGAAAATAAATGAAATGGTATTGTATGATTAAAGGCTCTACAAAAAGGAGGAGTAGAGGCAGCACTTATTAATATGTAACTACACAATCATTACATATTTATGCTCTATAGAATACATAATTAGAGCTACACTGACTGGATAATCTATTGCTGGTAGGAGCAGTTTGGAATGCTCAGACACCCATGTACTATAATTATATAGTAATTGCTATTCTTTGAGTAAAAGTAGTAACCAATAAAGTGAAATCCAGCAAGTAATTGCTTTCTAATTATTTAGGGTGGTGGGGGTAGAGAATTGTTCCAATGAAAGCAACTGGAAATAAACAGATGAATCTTTCTTTTGATGTGAGAAGTGGTCTGGCAGACTCCCCATAGTCACATCAGGGTCCTTTCCAGGCTAAGGCTTTTTCCCTTTTAAAAATCTGAGCAGTGAGTATATTTCCATATGAGAAAAACAGTTAATGATTCTCAGGCTGGATAAAAAGTTGCAGATTGCACCGTGGAGTAGTTCACTTTAGCTGGAAGCAGAAAAAAACCTTCATTTGCTTTCCTAGTGCCCTGTTTATAACTTTCATTTCTGCTGCTAGTTTGAACTACATGCTTGCTTGGTGGCAGAGAACTGTCATTTCCACAAATTCATCAGCGGCTCATAGCTGTAACTCCTTCAAGCATCCCCAGGCCTGCCTCAGCTGCGATTTGTGCAAACTGTCTGCACAGCACCATCTCCCTGCTTGCCTGTGGTAGGGAAGCTCTTTCTCGAACAGGATTCAGATAATTTCCCTTGGACATAGTCAGGTTTCTTTTTTCAAAACATAATTATTACTGTACTGAGTTATTTGTTCAGTATTAGTGGGTAGGAGGAGCAAGAAATGGAAGAGACCAAGAAATGGGGGCACTGGGATGTAGAGAACAGGAAACAAAAAAAACTGAAGAGGCTTTCACTTTCTGGAGTTGTTTTTTTGTAAGGTGTCAACAGGTCAGCAATAAAGTTTTTTTTAAATTTATTTACTCACTTTTTGCTGCTGGTGCTTAATTAGATCAATAGGGAGGTTTTTTTGTTCCCAGGTTATTAAAAAAAAAGACAGTTGTAATCTAATTAAGCCACTGCTTCTTAATTTTTTTCTCTCTCTTTCCTGTTTCCCTTTACTATCTGATATTCAGGTAAGATAATTGCTTGGTTCTTCTCGAGTAAAACCAATATGGATCAATATCCTTTATTGGTTGCTAGAGGTTATCCGAGCTAGTTACATTCCTGAAAAATCCTTATGTTGTAGGTGGTGTTGAAGGCAGTGAGACGTGCACAATAATTAGATTGAAAGGTGCAATTTCTTGGGATACAAGTGATTTTGTCTGCCTCCACCAAGTTACAATCAATGCACAACCTGTAAAGGATTAGAGTTTATGAAATAGTGGAAGGCAAATTAACCAACTGATTTTTAACCTCTTTTTTTCCCTCCTTCCTTAATTCCTTCCTTTTTTCCTTTCTTTCTTTTTTCTTTCTTTTTTCCTTCCTTCCTTCCTTCCTTCCTTCCTTCCTTCCTTCCTTCCTTCCTTCCT